>NC_052154.1:103261747-103405863 GCF_902713615.1 Scyliorhinus canicula
TCTTGCCCCCTCCACCTCTTCTTGCCCCCCTCCACCTCTTCTTGCCCCCCCTCCACCTCTTCTTGCCCCCCCTCCACCTCTTCTTGCCCCCCTCCACCTCTTCTTGCCCCCCCTCCACCTCTTCTTGCCCCCCCCCTCCACCTCTTCTTGCCCCCCCTCCATCTCTTCTTGCCCCCCCTCCACCTCTTCTTGCCCCCCTCCACCTCTTCTTGCCCCCTCCACCTCTTCTTGCCCCCCTCCACCTCTTCTTGCCCCCCCCTCCACCTCTTCTTGCCCCCCCTCCACCTCTTCTTGCCCCCCCACCACCACCTCTTCTTGCCCCACCACCACCACCTCTTCTTGCCCCCCCCCACCACCACCTCTTCTTGCCCCCCCACCACCACCACCTCTTCTTGCTCCCCCCACCACCCCCTCTTCTTGCCCCCCCTCCACCTCTTCTTACCCCCCCCCCCCCCCACACTATGATGTCCAAGTTGAACATGGCTCTCTAGTTAAAGGCAATGGTGTCTCGGCTTCCACCAACAGCATTTGCTGAGTTCTAGGTTTTAATAATTAAATGATGTCCATGTGAAGTTTGACCTTTAAGCGGTTGCAGCAACAATTTAGCATGCGTGCTGAATAGCTGACCTCCTTTCCCTTGCGGATCAGTGAATTGTATTACTCCCTCCAAGTGACCAGAAGGATATGTATCCTGCAAGGTAGAGTCATCCTCAACTTACTTCCATGCAGCAGCTCATCAGTTGCTTTCCTGTCATCTTTGAGAGATGTAGATTGGAGTCACAATAAAGGTCTTTCTCCGTCTTGTCCCTTTCTGCTGCAATACACTCTGACTCACCTTGTGGCTAAAAGCAGGTTCAGAACTTTGTACCTACTACCAACCAAAGGCAATGTTGAATGTTGTCAATTTGTTTTCGTTTTCACCCTGATGGATTTACCCAAGTTGTCGGCTCTGTGACCCTGGAAATCATTTTTCCTTCCATCTCCTGGACTTTCTTTCCAGCTTTCCTTTTGGTTCTGTTGGTGTTTAGGGTGGGGGATAAACCACTGGTTGCATCGCTGAGTCAATAGTGATGTGATACTCAAAATCTTCAAAACATCCAGATGTCTCATTGAAACACTGGATACATTTGTATCAGATCTTCCTCACTTCTGATCAGACGGAGTTTTTCAATGAGTTCAATATTCTCTTCAGCCCTTAGTGTCACCTCCTTTAGAACATAGAGAAATACAGCACAGAACAGGCCCTTCGGCCCACGATGTTGTGCCGAACTTTTGTCCTAGGTTAATTATAGATTATTATAGAATTTTGGACACTAAGGGCAATTTATCATGGCTAATCCACCCAACATCTTTGGACTGTGGGAGGAAACCGGAGCACGCGGAGGAAACCCACGCGCACACGGGGAGGATGTGCAGACTCCACACAGACAGTGACCCAAGCCGGAATCGAACTTGGGACCCTGGAGCTGTGAAGCAGTTGTGCTATCCACAATGCTACCGTGCTGCCCTGAAGAACAAATTAATCTACACTCCATTATTCTACCATAATCCATGTACCTATCCAATAGCCGCTTGAAGGTCCCTAATGTTTCCGACTACTTTCACACGCAGTGCATTCCATGCCCCCACTACTCTCTGGGTAAAGAACCTACCTCTGACATCCCCCCTATATCTTCCACCATTCACCTTAAATTTATGTCCCTTTGTAATGGTTTGTTCCACCCAGGGAAAAAGTCTCTGACTGTCTACTCTATCTATTCCCCTGATCACCTTATAAACCTCTATCAAGTCGCCCCTCATCCTTCTCTGTTCTAATGAGAAAAGGCCTAGCACCCTCAACCTTTCCTTGTAAGACCTACTCTCCATTCCAGGCAACATCCCGGTAAATCTCCATTGCACCTTTTCCAAAGCTTCCACATCCTTCCTAAAATGAGGTGACCAGAACTGCACACAGTACTCCAAATGTGGCCTTTACCTCCTAGTTTACGGAGATTGGCTGCAGCTCTTCACAAACATCAACCCCAGGATAGCAGGACCATCTGTTTTAGAGACATGGAACACACAGTTAGCATCTTTTCCTTTGTGTATGTCATTCTAATTTAACACTGGGACGTCCCGAAGAACAAAGGGACTTTGGAGTTTTTGTCCATTGATCTGTGAAGGCAGAAGGGTAGGTTAATAGGGTGATGAAAATGGCATTTGAGGCACTCGCCTTTATCAATCGAGGTATAGATTACAAAAACTGGGAGGTCATGTTGGAGTTGTATAGAACTTTGAGACTACAGCTGAGTACTGTGAAATTCTGGTCATCGCATTATAGGAAAGATGTGATTGCACTGGAGAGGTTGCAGAGGCGATTCACCAGGGTGTTGCCTGGGATGGAACATTTCAGTTATGAAGTGAGGTTTAATAGCTTGGGTTGTTTTTGCTGGAGCAGAGAAGACAGGGATGATCGAGGCGTACAAGATTATAAGGCGTGGATAGGGAGGAAGCAGTTGTTCCTGTTAGTTGAAGAGTCAGTGACGAGGGGACACCAGTTCGAGGTGAGGGGCAGTAGCTTTAGGGGGGGATTTGAGGAAAACATTTTATCCAGAGGGTGGTGATGGTGTGGAATGCTCTGTCTGGGAGGGTGGTAGAGGTGGGTTGCCTCATCCTTTAAAAAGTACCTGGATGAGCACTTGGCCCCTCATAACATTCATGACTATGGGCCAAGTACTGGCAAATGGGATTAGGTAGGCAGGTCAGGTGTATTTCATGTGTCGGTGCAGACCCGATGGGCCGAAGGGTCTCTTCTGCACTGTATTATTCTGTGATTCTGTAATTTGGGTTGTTCCTCGCTGTCTCAGTTTCCCTTTTATGCTGTTAGTATGACGTTACGTGGTTTCATCGCACCTTTGAGTAACCATGTTCAGATTTTCAGGAAAGCTCTACTGCCTCAGTCTGAGGGAGATGATATTTCTCTGTGTTCCGACATCAAGCCTTAGTGGCAGCTTTTTGGTTGTGAGATTATTTCTCCCCTTCTTCCTGATCTGAATGGTTGTGTGAATTTCTGTTTTCTGGGAAATGGCAAATCCAGCAATTTCATGCACTTGCAAAGTTCCTATCGTAATGTGTCCTCAAAATGCTTTGTCATCTTCTGGGGTATGGATGTTTCAGTTTTTACTTCTCATTCACCCTGTTGATCTGTCACTGATAACTCTTTTACCATTTTCTTTGTGTTCTGCACGTCACAGTACTCAGCTGTAGCCTCAAAGTTCTATACAACTCCAACATGACCTCCCAGTTTTTTCACCCTCTGCAGTTGAATAGCTCCACCCTCTACGGTTGGGGGAGGTGCCGGAATGTGACGACTAGGGGTTTTCACAGTAACTTCATTGAAGCCTACTCGTGACAATAAACGATTTTCTTTTCATTTCATTTCCTAGCGATTTAACTTTGTGGGAGGGACATTTCCTTTGCCTCTGAACTCATGTGGTCATCGCAGCTCTTGCCCATCTTCTGTCTGTTTGGTGTGCATTTTTGTCACTATTCCACAGCGTCAGCCCTGCCTTACATACCCTTAATTTAACTGAAAGCTAACTATCTGGGTAGTTGTTATCTTCACCTGTCTTGTGCTTCATAGAATCCCTATTGTGCAAAAGGAGGCGATTCGGCCTATCAAGTCTGCACCCACCCTCTGAAAGAGCACCCTACGTCGGCTCACGCCCCTGCCCTATTCCCATAACTCCACCTAACCGGCAGACCCCTGGACACTAGGGGGCTATTTAGCATGGCCAATCCACCTAACTTGCATATCTTTGGATTGCGGGAGGAAACCGGAGCACCCAGAGGAAACCTACGCAGACATGTGGAGAAAGTGTAAACTCCCCATAGTCCCCCAATCAGCAGTGCCTGCGATATTCTGACCACCTCCTATCCAATTAAATCTCTTTGTACTTCAGGGTTTGCAGAGCCTCACTTGGGCAGGTCAGCCTTTCATCTTTTTCCTTAAATTTGCATTTTCTGGTGGCAATTTTGATCTTGTTCTGAAATTGTCCAGATTTCTGCCTCAGGCCTTGAATTTCATATTGGTGGATCTGATTATTTGACTTTGGCTGGAGAAGTGTGATGAATTTTTCAAACGATTTCTCTGGGCTTCTGTCTTCCACTCAACTTTCCATTACCAAACAAATTTAACTCTCTCGCTGTCCCCCGCTCGACCTCACCAATTGATTCCAAATTAATGCACAGCATTATGTTTGGCTTTGACCTGAATACAGGAATTTACCAGAAAGGTGACACATTTATACATCAGTCCACCTTTGGGCTCCACTCCAGATTTCTTTGTCAGAGTTTACCTTCAACTCACCTGAGCTATTAAAATGGTGGAGCTATTCAACCGTAGAGGGTGGAGCTATTCAGCCATAGAGGGGATTTTGGTTTATGAATGCGATGGTGTGTCCTCATTCTGTTCATGTTTGGGGCAAGGTTTCTCTGAAGCTTTAACCTGGGGCCATGTGGGATCCAGTTTCTGTGTGTCATTACGAAGAGGCCCACAGGGAACTTGCTGATGGAGAGTCTGTACCGACAGAGAGAGACTTGCACATTTAGCTGTCTTTTTCACTGCTAGCCAGTGGTGTAGGCTGAAAATGAGAAGCCAGCTTGAGCACAAAAACATGAAGCACGCTAACTCTCTTCTCCCACACGACACATCACAATGACCTGTTGGATGCACCCAAATGATCTACTGCCCCTTTGTCTCATGTTCTTCCTGATACTAGATAAATCCTTCTGGAGATAATGATGTGAGGGATTCTGTGGATTTGATTAGATAAGAATGGAACCAGGCGATTATAGCCCCATCCAGCTCGATGACAGGGTGTTGGGGGTCAATTGTTCCTCTTCAGGCATGGAATTTAAGAACCTGTTTGGATTCTGTAAATCAAGCATAACCACCCCTTTCTCAAAAAGAACAATCCTTGTCCACATCAACAATGTAAACCACCACCCCATCTGCACCCACCCTTTCCTTTTCAAAACTCTTGCCTCCTAAATCTATTCCTATCTTTTCTGGAACTAAATGTGTCCAAAACTGACACCCCAACCGCACCCCCACCCCACCCCTGTGAAGGATCATTTTAAAGGCCAAAAAGGGTCAGTGATTCAGGAGGTTCCCTTGTTTTTATTACATGCTTAGCTGTGGTGGAGTGTTTAGTACAGTCCCCAGCAGAATGACACTGGGCATGGTTCCCCCCTAGAGTGGGGCAGTGGGTGCGACTATCCTATGATCCCCACAGAATCGGAAAGTTTGGGTTCAAACACTACTGAACACTTAATTCTTACCGACACCAACGGGTGCAGCATTGCAGATGTGCTACGTTGTTGGAGGTGCTGACTTTTAACAAGATGTTAATGTCTACGACCCTTCAGCCATTTAGTCTGGCTCCGGTGGATGTTTAAAGATTTCATGGCATTATTTGAAACTGAGGACAGCTGATTTGTCCAATGTCCTGATAAACGTCCCTCCCTCCCTCATCCATATCAACTCACCACTTGTGCTGTACAGAATGGTAGCTGTGATCGCCAGATGCAGTTAGTGCAGGTCCAGCTGTATAAAGGTGTTTGGGATATATTGATATAATGTGTGATACAAGTATTGTTTTGTTAGACAGGGCCTTCAAACCACTTGGTTCAGGATCGAGGCCTCGTTGTCACTGATCCAAAGTCCAGAGATATTGTGAAGGAGCAGAAGAGTTATTGTGCTACCAAAGTGAACGAACGGCACTTCAATGGTGATGTTCTGGGATACGTGACACCCGTGAGTACTTGAGATGGGGAGACCAAGTTCAACCTCTGTTTTACAGATGCTTTGAGACCATTGGAGTCCTTAATTTCCAACTTGTGTAATTTCTCTCGTGTTGTATGTGTGTTGATGGCTGTGCCACGCAATTATTATTCAGTCCCGAAATTACTGGGAACCAGCTCATATTCAGGCATGGAATTTAAGAACCTGTTTGGATTCTGTTTTGTGTACTCGCATGAGAGAATCTACAACTTTCTACACTGAATACTCTGATGTATGCAGAGATATTTGCAGGTTTAGCACAGGGGGCTAAACAGCTGACTTGTAATGCAGAATAAGACCAGCAGTGCGGGTTCAATTCCTGTTCCAGCCTCCTCGGACAGGCGCCGGAATGTGGCGACTAGGGGCTTTTCACGGTAACTTCTTTAAGGCCTACTTGTGACAATAAGTGATTATTATTATTATTATAGAGTAACAAATACCTGGGAGTGAATTACAGACTGATATTTGATCAAGAGACTTTAAAAAAAATAAATATAGAGTACCTAATTCATTTTTTACAATTAAGGGGCAATTTAGCATGGCCAATCCACCTCGCCTGTAAATCCTTGTAAATTCCTCTCCCATATTCTTACTATTTCTTTTTTTTTTATAAATTTAGTGTACCCAATCATTTTTCCAATTAAGGGGCAATTTAGCGTGGCCAATCCACCTAGCTTGCACGTTTTGGGTTGTGGGGGCGAAACCCACGCAGACACGGGGAGAATGTGCAAACTCCACACGGACAGTGACCCAGAGCCGGGATCGAACCTGGGACCTCAGCGCCGTGAGGCGGTTGTGCTAACCACTAGGCCACCGTGCTGCCCCTATTCTTACTATTTCTGGGATGCTTGTAGTATCCTCTGTAGTAAAGGCAGATGCAAAATATTGACTTAACCCAGTTCCTCGTTCCCCATAACTACATCCCCAGATTATTTATATAACAGACCCACTGGGGGGAATTGCAAGAATTATGGGGATATTGGAGGAATTTGGTTGGTTCTCAGGTTACAAATTAAACATGAGCAAGAACAAAGTCTTCGCGATCCAGGCAAGGGGGCAGGAGAGGAGACTGAGGGAGATGCCGTTTAAAGTGGTGGGAAGGAGTTTTAGGTACCTGGGATTCAGGTCGCAAGGGACTGGGGTCAGCTCCATAAGTTAAATTTGGACAGGACGATCGAGCAAATGAAAGGGGACTTCCGCAGGTGGGACGTGCTCCCGCTGTCATTGGCGGGGAGGGTACAGACTGTGAAAATGACAGTCCTCCTGAGATTGTTATTTGTGTTTCATTGTCTTCTAATTTTCATTCCTAAGGCATTTTTTAGGAAGGTGAACGCGATTATCTTGGGTTTTATATTGGCTGGGAAAGCCCCGAGGGTTAAGAAGGTCCTTCTGGAACGGGGAAACTTTATTAACTACTACTGGGCGGCTAATATTTCAATGGTTAGGAAGTGGGTAGTGGGGGAGGGATCGGTGTGGGAGCGAGTGGAGGCGGCATCTTATAAGGGCACGAGTCTGGAGGCGCTGTTAACGGCGCCTCTGCCGTTCTCGCCGGCTCGGTACTCCACAATCCCAGTGGTAGTGGCAGTCCTGAGAGTGTGGGGGCAATGGAGGCAGCACATGAGACTGGAGAGGGCGTCGGTGTGGTCACTGATCTGTGACAATCACCGGTTCGCTCCGGGGGGCTGGACAGGGGCTTTAGGAGGTGGCAGTGGACAAGGATTGAGAGGTTTGGAGATCTCTTCAGTGAGGAGGGGTTTCTGAGCCTGGAGGAGCGAGAGAAGGAGTTTGAGTTGGTGGGTACGAATTTCGGTACCTGCAGGTATGGGACTTTATCCGGAGGCAGTTTCCAGGCTTTCCACGCCTCCATCCAAGGGGACTGCAGGATAAGGTGTTGTCCAAAACAGGGGTTGGGAAGGGGAGGGGTCTCGGAAATATATAAGGAATTGATGGAGTGGGAAGGGGTCCCAATCGGGGAAGTGAAAAGGAAGTGGGAAAGGAGTTGGAGGTTGGGCTATGGGAGAAGGCGCTGAAAAGAGTCAATGCATCCTAACCGTGCGTCAGGCTTAGCCTGATCCAGTTCAAGGTGGTCCACAGGGTTCATATGACTGTGGCCCGGATGAGTAGGTTTTTTTGAGGAGGTGGAGGACAGGTGTGGGAGGTGCGGGTGAAGTCCTGTGAATCATGTACATATGTTTTGGGCGTGTCCAAGGTTGAGGGGATTCTGGCAGGGATTTGCGGATATCATGTCAGAGGTCCTGGAAGGGAGGGTGACTCCGAGTCCTGAGATGGCAATATTTGGAGTGTTGGAAGACCCGGGAGCCAAGGTGGGGAGAAAGGCCGATCTTTTGGCCTTTGCCTCCCTGGTGGCTCATAGAACATAGAACAGTACAGCACAGAACAGGCCCTTCGGCCCTCGATGTTGTGCCGAGCAATGATCACCCCACTTAAACCCACGTAACCCGTATACCCGTAACCCAACAATCCCCCCATTAACCTTACACTACGGGCAATTTAGCATGGCCAATCCACCTAACCCGCACATCTTTGGACTGTGGGAGGAAACCGGAGCAGCCGGAGGAAACCCACGCACACACAGGGAGGACGTGCAGACTCCACACAGACAGTGACCCAGCCGGGAATCGAACCTGGGACCCTGGAGCTGTGAAGCATTGATGCTAACCACCATGCTACCGTGAGGCCCCAAAAGGCTCGGAGATGGATTTTGCTGGGATGGAGGAACTCGGAGCCTCCAAAGTCAGGGGTTTGGGTCAGTGACATGGCAGGGTTTCTCAAATTAGAAAAGATTAAGTTTGCTTAAGGGGTTCAGTACAGGGGTTTGCTCGAAAGTGGCAGCTGTTCATCGACTTTTTGTGAGGAAAACTGACCGTCAGCAGAAGGAGTGGGGAGGGGGAGGGAGCATGGCAGTGGAGAATTGGGGTGGAGAATCTAAGGTAGGGGTAGGTAGGAGTGAGTTAGGGTGGGGGGCAAATTGGGGATGTTACTGTGGTGATTTTGTGTGTGTTGGACCGCTCTGTTGTTTATAATATGTTGAAATGTTAAAATTACAAATGCCTCAATAAACAGTTTTCTAAAAGAAAAATAATCTTTATCGTCACAAGTAGGCTTACATTAACACTGCAATGAAATTACTGTGAAAAGCCCCTAGTCGCCACATTCCGGCGCCTGTCACGGAGGGAGGATTCAGAATGTCCAATTCAACTAACAGCACGTCTTTCGGGACTTGTGGGAGGAAACCGGAGCACGTGGAGGAAACCCATGCAGACACAGGGAGAACGTGCAGATTCTGCATAGACAGTGACCCAAGCCGGGAATCGAACCTGGGACCATGGTGTGACCATCAACAGTGCTCACCACTGTGCTGTCTGAGATACTAACTCAGTACTTTGTGTCTGTCAAATGCTATTTGACAAAGTATCACATAATTGACTTTTTAGTGAAATTAAAGCTTGTGGAATCGAAGAGGCAGTGATTGCACAGATAGAAAATTGGCTAAGTGATGGAAATCAGAGAGTAGTTTTTTTTTCAGAGGGATTAACACTGTTTTCCCCCAAGGTCTGAGCTGGAAACATCGCCCTTTCTGTCAGTTATTCATAACCTGGATTTGGGTAAACACTTAATTTACCCAATTGCAGATGAAATGAAAGTCTCAGATGTAATAAACATAGTCTGTAAGAAGGCATAGACAACCCAGTGAATGGGCAGACACACGAGAGCTAAATGTAATGCAGAGAAGTGTGAAGAAGTACATTTTGGTAAATAGAACAAGGCGAGGCAATATGGGCTGAATGGTAGGGCGTAAAGTATACAAATCTGAAGTGGCGAGACAAGTTGAGAATCCTTTTAAAAAAGAATATGGGCTTTCTCAATAAAAGCAGTGAGAACAAAAGCTGAATCTTTATCAATACCGGGTAGGCCCCACCTGGAATAAGAACATAAGAAAATAAGAACTAGGAGCAGGAGTAGGCCATCTGGCCCCTCGAGCCTGCTCCGCCATTCAATGAGATCATGGCTGATCTTTTGTGGACTCAGCTCCACTTTCCGGCCCGAACACCAGAACCCTTAATCCCTTTATTCTTCAAAAAACTATCTATCTTTACCTTAAAAACATGTAATGAAGGAGCCTCAACTGCTTCACTGGGCAAGGAATTCCATAGATTCACAACCCTTTGGGTGAAGAAGTTCCTCCTAAACTCAGTCCTAAATCTACTTCCCCTTATTTTGAGGTTATGTCCCCTAGTTCTGCTTTCACCCGCCAGTGGAAACAACCTGCCCGCATCTATCCTATCTATTCCCTTCATAATTTTAAATCTTTCTATAAGATCCCCCCTCATCCTTCTAAATTCCAACGAGTACAGTCCCAGTCTACTCAACCTCTCCTCATAATCCAACCCCTTCAGCTCTGGGATTAACCTAGTGAATCTCCTCTGCACACCCTCCAGTGCCAGTACGTCCTTTCTCAAGTAAGGAGACCAAAACTGAACACAATACTCCAGGTGTGGCCTCACTAACACCGTATACAATTGCAACATAACCTCCCTAGTCTTAAACTCCATCCCTCTAGCAATGAAGGACAAAATTCCATTTGCCTTCTTAATCACCTGTAAACCAACCTTCTGTGACTCATGCACTAGCACACCCAAGTCTCTCTGCACAGCGGCATCCTTTAATATTTTATTGTTTAAATAATAATCCCGTTTGCTGTTATTCCTACCAAAATGGATAACCTCACATTTTTCAACATTGTATTCCATCTGCCAGACCCTAGCCCATTCACTTAACCTATCCAAATCCCTCTGCAGACTTCCAGTATCCTCTGCACTTTTCGCTTTACCACTCATCTTAGTGTCATCTGCAAACTTGGACACATTGCCCTTGGTCCCCAACTCCAAATCATCTATGTAAATTGTGAACAATTGTGGGCCCAACACGGATCCCTGAGGGACACCATTAGCTACTGATTGCCAACCAGAGAAACACCCATTAATCCCCACTCTTTTGCTTTCTATTAATTAACCAATCCTCTATCCATGCTACTACTTTATCCTTAATGCCATGCATCTTATGCAGCAACCTTTTGTGTGGCACCTTGTCAAAGGCTTTCTGGAAATCCAGATATACCACATCCATTGGCTCCCCGTTGCCTACCTGCACTGGTAATGTCCTTAAAAAATTCCACTAAATTAGTTAGGCATGACCTGCCCTTTATGAACCCATGCTGCGTCTGCCCAATGGGACAATTTCTATCCAGATGCCTCGCTATTTCTTCCTTGATGATAGATTCCAGCATCTTCCCTACTACCGAAGTTAAGCTCACTGGCCTATAATGTCCTGCTTTCTGCCTACCTCCTTTTCTAAACAGTGGTGTCACGTTTGCTAATTTCCAATCCACCGGGACCACCCCAGAGTCTAGTGAATTTCGGTAAATTGTGTGTTGTGGTTAATTCTGGGTAGCACATTTTAAAACGGATGTCAAGGCCATGGAGACTGAGCAGTGAGATTCCCTAAAATAATACATGGATAAAAACGTTCAGTTATAAATAGGGAGCAGAGAAATCTAATAAGGAGCATTCCTAGTTTTGTATCATCTGAAAACTTTGAAATGTTGACCTATATAGTGATGTGGAGATGCCGGCATTGGACTGGGGTGAGCACAGTAAGAAGTCTTACAACCCCAGGTTAAAGTCCAACAGGTTTGTTTCAAACACTAGCTTTCAGAGCACTGCTCCTTCCTCAGGTGAATGGAGAGGTATCATACCGGACCTATATAGTGTTACAACACCCTGGGCTAGTGCATGGTCGGTTCCAGCCCCACAGACATAGAAGAACGGTCAGCTAATCTACTACTACTCCCCCCCCCTTTTTTTTTTACCGTCCCACCTTCTAGCCAAACACACACAAGACAGACAGAGACACACAAGGAGGGAGGTGGGGGAAAGTAAAAATAATAGGAGGATTAATATGAAATGGAAGATGAATGTCCTGGCTTCAGATGTTGAAATTGTTGCAGCAGGCTGTCCTCCCAAGTGCTGGAGTGATTGAAACCACCGTTTGGATTGCTAAAGAAGATCTGCTGGCAGGATCTTTCGACATGAGCGTTCAGCCGGAACTCCCTGCTGTAGGATTCCCTCACAGCCTCAGGCCTGTGTAATTCTTATTTGTTTCCAACTCCACCAGAATGACCAACAGTCTTTCTGAGCTCAGAACAGATATGAGAGTTGAAAAGGGGTTTTTAAACAACTGATCCTGCCTGCAGGTGATGGCTAGATTGAACTTCCTTGCAATTCAATCTGACTGTAGAGAGAGAATGGTCTTTACTTTGGATCTTCAGACAGAAACCATCGGGTAAGAGACAGAGATCAAGGCTGTGACCCTCCAGCTTTCAATCAAAACTAAACTAAAAGCAAAAATGATTAAAACAAAGCGAAAAGCAAACACAGTCTCGCATTAGAACATTCCAGAGAAAACCTAGCCCAGTCAGCACAACCCAGTGATAAGGTCCGGCAAATCAAAATAGTCTGTTGGCCGACAGCCAAGTCCACCAAGATGTCAGACAATACAGCACATCCTGCTGGAGTTCATTTTTTACATTAAAGGTGATGTTCACCTTAAAGATATCGGTGAATTTTAGTCCGTGTACAAAAACTGAAAGAACAGAAATTAACAGGGAAAACAAGGGACAGACGGAGATTAACAGGAGGACCCTTGCAATAGGATGCTGCCTATATTGCAGCAATTTATTGGAGTGACCATTTGCTGAATTTTCTTGTGGGGAACTATTGCCCGGTATGCTTCATAGCTGTATTACAGGCTGATTTTAAATGCTTCACAAAATTAACAATTGGAATTTCAATCTATAGGTTACTGAATGTTAGCAGTTAAATTGGTGGAAACCTTACTGCTGGTACACTATAGATGACAAGAAACTCTTTCACCTGTCATTCAGCACCCTGGTGTCATGTTTCACATTCTCATACTATCCATTTTGTTTTGATTCTGCAGTGGAACAACCATGGTTATGAAATTACAATGATATTTGGTGGGAAGTTCACCTTCATTTCTCCAGTTTGGCTTCAGATCCAAAGGAAGGGTGTTCAGCTGTACCATGTCACTGGTCACCATGACATCGACCGAGGTATTATCTTTGTTCCTGACTGTTTTAAACTATATTGTCTGTACAATTGGTGTTCAGCGATTGTTCGGAATGGCAATGGCATGATGGGTGAAGTCTTGGATGTGATCTAGCAACTTCAAGTTAATTAATTAATGTTCCACACTACGTCCAATAAATTGTTAAAAGAGAGAACGGCTTGCATTTACATAGCACCTTTCACAACCAAAGTCCCAAAGTACTTTATGGCAAATGGAGTATTTCTGAAATGTAGCCATTGCTGTAATGTAGGACAACCAATTTACACTCGGTGAGCTCCCACAAACAGCAGTGTGATAGTGAATTGATAACTTGATTTTTATAATCTTGATAGGGAAACAAATATATTGACCGGGATATCAGGGATAACTTCCTGCGCTTTCTGGAAATAGTGCCTGGAATTTTTTTGAAGCCACCTGACGGGGTTTACCATTTCATCTGAAAGCCAACACCTCTGACACTGAAGCACTCCCTCAGTATTTCACTGGAGTGGCAGTCAGCCTTGATGTGTGTACTGTAGTTCTGGAAGAGCACCTGAACTTGCAACCTTCTGATCCAGAGGCGAGATTGATGTCTACACATCCATAGTCATAGAATCGTGGAACCGTAGAATTTACAGTGCAGAAGGAGGCCATTCGGCCCATCGAATCTGCATATGCCCTTGGAAAGAGCAGCCTACTTACGCCCATGCCTTCAACCTATCTCCTTAAGCCAGTAACCCCACCTAACCTTTTGCACACTAGGGGGGCAATTTAGCATGGCCAATCCACCTGCACAGCTTTGGGCTGTGGGAAGAAACCGGAACACCCAGATGAAACTCACGCACACATGGGTGAAAGTGCAAACTCCACACAGTCACCTGAGGCTGGAATTGAACCTAGGTCCCTGGAAATGTGAGGCAACAGTGCTAACCACTGTGTCACCATGCCGCTCTTACTTAGAAATACTACTCCAAAATAAATTACTGACTACCCTGGATTCAAGGGCAGACTTTCAAATGCATACTTTCATGGTGAAACGTCTGATCCACGGAGTCTGTGTGTTGTCTGTCGGGCCCAGTATGTATGTTGAGGTACATTTTTGTTCTGTGCTTGGAGGTGAATTCTGGTTTGTACAGTCTGTTCATCTTTCTGCCTTTCAACTTCTATCTATTGGGCAGTGTTCTGCATTTACTGTTTCTTAGCTTTGATTTTGTAACACTGCTTCTCGTGGTAAAAATCAAATCCCAGGCTGTCGATACCAGCATTAACTGGGAGCAGATTTCCTGGCTGTTTTATAGGATCCAAGTCATGTATCAGCTTAGGAAACTCCATGGGGTGATGGAGTTTAAGTTGAAAATCTCCTTTGAAGAAATTCAGCACAGGTGTAGGGGGGAGACGTTTATGCCCTTGTTGCGATGTTGCATTTAAACCACTAGATGGTAGTTCTGTCTTACAGGACTGCTTCAGGGCTACAACCCTTAACATTGCCTGTACAATATACTTTGTAAAAAGGCATCAGGCATTAAAGGATGTACTTTTTGAAGCATAAAATGGCTTCTGCCCTGACTAATCTTTTGCCTTCACTGCATCTCTGAGGCTAGTGATTTTATTTTTGGCAAACCTCTGCCACCAGCAATAATCTCTCGGCTTTCATTATGTGGAGAAATTTAGGAAGCGATAGACTAATGTCTGAAGCTGTGTTTCTGTAACCCTCATGTTAATGCCAAGATTAACCTTGGAAGTGGGATTTTAAGGTACAAGGTTTTCCTATGGCATTGTCAGAAGTAAGAGTAGCAAAAAGAAATTGAATATGGTTTCCATTTTCATTATTAATAATCTACTATTTCCAGATGATGGTGTATCTTGTATCAGTAAAATTCCTGTGTAAGCCCTGCTGCTTTTTCAACTCCCAATGTACACTTTGACCATGCTTTAACTGGGGTTGCATGGTGGCTCCTCAAAGCATCCAGGGGGACAACGACTTTTGTTTGATCTCCTGAACAGTGGGAAATGCGGAAGGACCAACTAAATTAGAGAGTGCATCAAAACACAAGCCTGCAACCTCCGAGGACCTGAAACGGACACAGGAAATTGTGGAAACGCTCAACACGTCAGGCAGCATCTGCGTACAGACAAAGCAGGGGGCCCAGCAGAGACATGGGGGGGGGGGGGGGGGGGGGGGGGGGGGGGGGGGGGGGGGGGGGGGGGGGCAGAAAGGCTGAGTGTGCATGCGGGGGAGGGAGGGGGGGCAGGGGAGGAGCTACTGGATGCGGACAGTATGGAAAAAGGGAACTGCGGGGACATATATGGACGACTTTTAGAAAGGGCGAGATTACCACTGGACAGAGCAAGGCGGAAGAGGGAGGGATAGATGCTCTGGAGCGAAGCACTAAGTAGGGCCAATTCCACCTCCTCCTGCGCAAGACTAATCCTCATGCAGTTTAAAGTGGTGCACAGAGCACACCTGACAAGAACCCTGATGATCAGGTTCGTCCCAGAGGTGGACGACCAATGCGAATGTTGCCAGGGAGGCCCGACTAACCACGTCCACGTGCTCTGGGCATGCCCCCAGACTTGCCTGGACAGCCTTCTACAAAGCGATTTCCAAGGTTGTAGGTGTGAGGGTGAAGCTGTGCCCGAGAGTGGAGGTCCGGTATCGGACCAGCCAGAACTTCATATGGGGAGGAGGGTTGACGCCCTTGCCTTTGCTTCCCTAATCGTCCACCGGAGAATCCTGCTGGGTTGGCAATCAGCAGCACCACCCACAGCTGTAGACTGGCTGCCAGACCTGTCGGAATTTCTCCATCTGGGAAAGATCAAGTACACCATCCGAGGGTCAGACAATGGCTTCTGCAAAGCGCAGGGACAATTCATCAGCCTGTTCCAGGACTTGTTTGAAGCCAACAATGGATAGAGGTGGAGGAGGATGGCAGGGGGAGCCATGGGAACCACCAGCACCACAGAAAGCAGACAGGAACAAGGGGGGGGGTGCAACGGTTGGAGACCCAAGGAAACGCTAGGAAGGAATCCAGTGAGAGGCCGACAGGGAGCCCCCCCCCCCCCCCCCCCCACCCATCCAGCCACCTCCACCCACACATACACACACAAAGCTATAAGAACAAAAAAAGTGACACATAAACCATCTATAGCAGAGGAAAGAGCCTAAAATAGGACTGGAAAATAGTAGAAAAGAGGTGGGGAGTGGAAAACAAAGTTGGGGGACAAGAGGGGGAGCCAAAACGGAACAGCATCTAAATTGTAAATAATAACCGTTTCAGTCATCTCCTGTACAGTGTAAAAATGTAAACTGCAACAAAAAATATATTTATATAAAAAAAGTTACCCTTGTTTGTTGCTAATAAACACTTTGTTGTTCACTGCTGTCTACCTGGCATTGCCTCCAGCCACCACAATCCTAAATCATTCCTCTGTTATATAGGTTGACTAACTTCCTGAAGGAGGAGGCTTGGTTAAAAGGGAAATTGTTCTGTTCTTAATGCTTGTTTTGATATATCTAAACTGACTTGTGTTATTGGTGAACAGGCTGGATGAAGAACGTGAGGGCAGAGTCCAACGCTGTCCATTTTGGTGAGTAACGTAGTTTTTGTTTCAGTTTTATCACCCGCTCTGAATAGTTTTCTGCTCTGTGTTGCTGCACTTGCACTAATGTGATCATCTTCTCCAGTCTCTCAAACTTGAAATGAGTAATACAGCACATTGCACTTGGATTCCTTCCAAATACGCTGTGGTTCTATTAATGAAGTTGGTGGGTCTGGCTGATCCTGTACATGACTGGGCCTGTAGAAGAGTAAAGGGTTAACTGGTGTTGTGACAAGTTAGCAGTTGTGACCTGCTTTGATGGGAGGTCAGAAAGTGTTAGTGGGAGAGGATAACTGATGTCTCGTACAAAAATCATGTGACTGTTAAATAGAAGTATTGAATACAAAAGGCAAGAAGAATGAAGCTCATTTAGGCTGCAGCAAGGGTATTGTGTCCAGTTCTGGACATCCCTTGAGAGGGTGCAGAGGAGACTTAATAGAGCAGATCCTGGATGAGAGATCTTTAGCTGCAACGTTAATTTGGTGAAGCTTGGGTTGTTCTCGAAGTGAAGGAGATTGAGGAGTTGGACGTGAAGAAGATAATGGCAGGTTTAGATAAGGCGGCCAAAGTAAAGCTGTTCATATTAGCAGATGGTACAAAGACTGGGGAACACACCCTTTAAGGTTTTGGGCAAGAGATGCTGGGGGTTGGAGTGGGGGGGGGGGGGGGGGGGGGTGCGTTGATGTGAGAAATAAGGTTTTTCAGCTGTGGGGGTGGTCATGACCTGGAATTTGCTGCTTCCAATAGCTTCAACAGGAAATTAGATGGACACTTGAGGGAAATAAACTTGCAGTAACATGGGAATAGAGTGAGGGAGTGAAGCAATAAACTGACTGGATTGATAGACAGCACAGACTTAATGGACCAAATGGCCTCTTTTGCCATAATGACTCAATACCTTTTGTGTTGTCTCAGGGGTTCTGACATGTGTCTGGCATTGTGAGTTGTTCGAGGAGATTCCTTTTTGTTGGAAACATAGGTTGCTTGATTGGATAGTATTCAAGCCAGATGTTTCAATAGAAATTGGTGGTGGGAAATGCAGAGATTTGGAGTGAAAATGGTTTGTTTCTCTCTTCATGCTAGTTCACCAAAACTCCCATCAAATTTCACCAGATGACTAAATCTGCTGTCTCCTTTCTGCCCTGTATGGTTTGCGTTTGTGACTTGTGGAGGTGAGAACTGGAAAATCTCTACAGTCCATCTACCCTGTCCCAAAGTGAACATCTCCCCGTTGCCAATCCCCTCAAATATCGACCCAATTCTCTCTGACAGTTTATTCCACCCCTTCACTACCCTCTATGTTAAGTACTGCTTTTGCATTTTCTTTATTCTAAACTTGAACCCACAGCATTGGTCCTGTGGTTTGTGATAATCTGAAACTTACTATCGGGTTCAGTTAAACTACTTGCTTAAGAATTCTGAAGAACATTTCGCCCCAGCTTTCTCCTCTCCAATGCTAACGGGTTTGCTTTGTAGCTGATGAGTGCACATCCGTTTGTTTGACCTTTTCTCTACTGGTTTCGATAATTGACTATCCTTGTGGAGTATTAAATTGTACACAGCTGTGTGTGGCTGTGCCAGTGTCTGTACGGTTTCTTTTGGCTTTATTTGATGGTGATCTTATTTTTCTCATTCTATTTATCTCTCAGTTCCTCGAATTCTGTTTGATTCCTGGACATACCGTGACTATGAAAGTCTTTTTAATAGTGAGGATGAGATCGAGGAGCTGACGGAAGCATTGGTGCACACAGCAAAGGTCAGTCATTCCCCTTCGTGGTCTGTGCTTCTTTCCATTATTCCTTCATTTGATGTGGGCATCGCTGGCTCAGCCCTTTCCTAACTGCCCTTGAGAAGGTGGTGGTGAGCTACTTTCTTGAACTGTTGCAGTCCATCTGTTGAAGGTACACCCACAGCGCAGTTGGGAAGGGCATTCCAGGATTTTGACCCAGCGACGGTGAAGGAACGACAATATATTTCCAAGTCAGGATGGTGAGTGGCTTGGAGGGGAACTTCCAGGTGGTGGTGTTCCCAGGCATGTTGCCCTTGCCCTTCTAGATGGTAGTGGTCGTGGGTTTGGAATATGCTGCCAAGAGCCTTGGTGAGTTGCTGCAGTGTATCTTGTAGTGGGTGCACACAATTGCTACTGTACATCAGTGGTTGAGAGAGTGGCTGCAGTGCCAATCAAGCGGGCTACTTAGTCCTGGACGGTGTAGAGCTTCTTGAGTGTTGTTGGAACTGCACTCATCCAGGCAAGTGGGGAGTATTGCATTACACTCCTGACTTGTGCCTTGCAGATGGATGGCTTTGTGGGGCCAGGAGGTGAGTTACTCATCGCAGGGTTCGCAGCCTAGGGCATGCTCTTGGAACCATGGTATTTATATGGCTAGTTCAGTTCAGCTTCTGGTTAATGGTAATCCCCAGGATGTTGATAGTGGGAGATTCAGCGATTGTAATGCCATTGAATGTCAAGAGGCGATGGTTGGATCCTCTCTTGTAGGAAATAGTCATTGCTTGGCACTCGTGAGCCATGAATGTAACTTGCCACTTGTCAGGCCGAGCCTGTATATTGTCCAGGTCTTGCTGCATTTGGACACTGACTGCTTCAGTGTCTGAGGGATCAGGGATGGTGTTGAACATTGTGCAATCATCTGCAAACATCCACACTTCTGAGCTTATGATGGAAGGAAGGTCATCGACAAAGCAGCTGAAGATGGTTGGCCTGGAACACGACCCTGAGGAACTCCTGCAGTGGTGTCCTGGAGCTGAGGTGGTTGACCACAACCATCTTCCTCTGTGCCAGGTATGGCTCTAATTAGCAGAGAGTTTCCCCCCCTGATTCCCATTGACTCCAGTTTAGCCAGGGCTCCTTGATGTCATTCAGTGAAATGCTGCCTTGATGTCAAGGGCAGTCATTCTCACCTCACCTCTGGCATTCAGCTCTTTTGTCCATGTTTGAACCAAGGCGGTAATGAGGTCAGGAGCTGAGTAATGGAACCCAAACTGAGCATCAGTCAGCAGATTATTGCTAAGTAAGTGCTGTTTGATAGTGCTATTGATTGCATTAATTGGCTGGGTTGGATTTGTCCTGTTTTTTGTGTACAGGATATACCTGTGCAATTTTCCACATTGTTGGGTAGGTGCCAGTGTTGAGGAAGGATATTTATGGAGTCTCCTCCTCCAGTGAGGTTTTTAAATTGTCCACCACCATTCATGAATAAATCTGGCAGGACCGCAGAGTTTAGATCTGATCTGTTGGTTGTGATATTGATTAACTCTGTCTATTACTTGCTGCTTATGCTGTTTGGCATGCAAGTAGTCCTGTGCTGTAGCTTTGCTAGGTTGATACCTCATTTTTAGGGACTCCCCGCAATGGAGCTCCCCAGAGGGCCTCGCCCTGCTACAGTGCAGTGCCAGAACACTGACTGGGCATGTTCCACACCATCTGGGGGCTATACCTTGCTGTGCACCCCTGGCGTGGTCATCATGACTGGTTTTTGTTTTTGAAAACAAGTAGTGATTCGTGTCAGCGTGGTTGAGAGTGGGAGAAGTGGCATCAAATCCACTAATGATTTAATAGATGCAAATAGGGCTCACACCGTTGCTGGGCGTCAACCTGATTGCATCATTGGAGATGGAGGTGAAGATTGGAAACCAAAACCTCACCCGCACAAATCCTATTTTGGCCTCGTGGGATTTAGCGGCCATTATGGTATTTGTAAACGTGGCTAGCGCAGCTGCTAAATTGTGACTTGTAACATCCAATATTCTCACACTTGCATTGAATATGACACTCACTTCCCATTAGTCAATTATTCCAGTGGTATCCTCCCTCCTCTCATGGCTGTTATTTACTTGGGGAAAGCCAGCAGGATCCGAGGTCCCCTTGTGTTAGCCAGTTACCTGAGGTAAGGGAGTGGTTTCAAGCCATTTCAGGATAGTCAACTGGAGTTAATTGTGGAGTGGTGATATTTGTATGATTCAGTCTGAGTGCAGATGGGAGAGGCCACAGAAATGATGAGCTCAGTGGGCTATCCTCTGTGTCCGACTGTCAACAGCAATTGGAATGTTGATGTCGGGCCTGGGAAGAGCTGGACTGCTAATGTCTGGGTGGGGCAGAGCCCAACTGGTTAGGTGGGCACTAATCTTAAACTGGATCGATCACGAATGTTTTAAAATAAATGATGGTCTCAGGAATGATAATTGTGGTCAAATGTAACAGAATGGGTAATGACTCATTGGGCGGCACGGTAGCACAGGGGTTAGCACTGTTGCTTCACAGCACCAGGGTCCCGGGTTCGCTACCCGGCGGAGTCTGCACGTTCTCCCCGTGTGTGCGTGGGTTTCCTCCGGGTGCTCTAGTTTCCTCCCATAGTCCAAAGATGTGCAGGTTAGGTTAATTGGCCATGCTAAAAGAATTGCTCTTAGTGTCGAGAAAGGTTGGGTAGGATTGCTGGATTGTGGGGATAGGGTGGAGGTGTGGGCTTAAGTGGGGTGCTCTTTCCAAGGGCTGGTGCAGACCCGATAGGCCGAATGGCATCCTTCTGCACTGTAAATTCTATGATTGAAGCAGAAGAGGGGGGATCACTGTGAGGCATCCTATGGGTAAATGATGTGAGAGTTTTTCTCTTGCCCCGTTGTAGATTTGGGGAGGGGATTAAACTTTGCAGTCTCTTTCTTCCTGATTTCAAAGGAATTTTCTTTTCTGCAGCTGTTCAGAGTGTGGGTCCTAAATTTGAATGATGATGAGGACAGGACCTGCGTTGCTTGGTATATCTCGAGTCAAGTTCGCATTGATCCCTATCGAGGGCAATTATTGGTCAATTAAACCCTCCCAGCAAATGCTTTTTGGGTCGTTGATGCAGGCATTACTGAACAAAGTGTTGTTCTGCTGCCCTCTTGGACAGAGGATTAACTACTTGTGAAAAGTAAAGGCTAGTTTTGTGGAGAGATGCTGCCTTGCCTCCCAGTGGCCAGATTTACACAATACTAGGTTTCAAAATCAGCACCTTGGATTTCCCCACATGTGACTGGCTAAGGCTCCATAACACCTTTGCAGCTGCTTACTGTGGGTCTGACCAACTGAGGTCATTACTGATGTAATGATCCCCATGTCCCAGCTCACATTGAATACGTTGAAAGTTAAAGGGCCCAATTAGCCCCACCCTTTCCGTGACTACCCTTTTTACTATTGATCTGCTTATAAAAAAGTATTGGCTTCTCTTTAAAGTTAGTCACTGAGCCAGTGCCATACTCTCTCCGCCATAGGGGCTGGTTGAGCACAGGGCTAAATCGCTTGGTTTGAAAGCAAACCAAGCCAGGCCAGCAGCACGGTTCAATTCCCGTACAGCCTCCCCGAACAGGCGCCGGAATGTGGTGACTAGGGCCTTTTCACAGTAACTTCATTGAAGCCTACTTGCGACAATAGGCGATTTTCATTTCATTTTATTTGATTTCACTCATTCCTTATAGTCCTTCATACTTTCTCATTTCGGCTAGACTCTCTCCTGTATTATGAATCGTGCAATTGTCATGACAGGTAATTCCAGCTCTGGGTGTCCTTGGGTTCCTAATGGGAATGTGACCACTATGTAGCCGAACTGCCTCCTCTTTCCATTTCCCTTGCTCAATTACTGGGCTTCTTGCCAAGTTTTGATCACAATCCACCTAGGCCAGATAATTTCGTAAGTTTTTGAAGCTAGCCTTTGATGGCATCTCATCCTATTCCATCACTGTTCTAGACCATCCAGTCTATTATGATCACTGGTCCCTGACTTTACAGCAACAACTTAATTTATATAGCTCCTTACAATAATAATAATCTTTATTGTCACAAATAGGCTTACAACACTGCAATGAAGTTACTGTGAAAATCCCCTAGTTGCCACATTCCGGCGTCTGTTCAGATACACTGAGGGAGAATTCAGAATGTCCAAATTACCTAACAGCACATCTTTCGGGACTTCTGGGAGGAAATCGGAGCACACGGAGGAAACCTAGGCAGATCCAGGGAGAGCGTGCAGACTCCACAAGGACTGTGATCCAAGCTAGGAATCGAACTTGGGACCCTGGCGCTGTGAAGCAACAGTGCTAACCACCGTGTTACTGTGCCGCCCTTTAACATAATGAAATGTCATGAGATGCTTCACAGGAGCATTATGAAACAAAGTGTGACATGGAATCAAGTAACAAGCTATTAGATTACAAGAGCAAAGGCTTGGTCAAAGAGGTGGGTTTTAAGGAGTGCCTTTGGGAGAAAAGCGTGGTGGAGAGGTGTAGGGAGGGAATTCCAAAGCTTGGGGGGGCCGAGGTAACTGGAAGCACGGCCACAATGGCGGGGCAGTTAAAATTGGGAATGCTCAAGAGGCCAGAATTGGGCATAATTGGAGGCCAGAAGTGCAGATACGTGGAAGGGTTGTGGGGTTGGAAGAGATCACAGATGGGGAGAGGAAGAGTCATTGTGGGATTTGAAAACCAGGATGAGAATGTTAAATTTGAGATGTTGCTTGACCGAGAACCAATGTAGGTAAGTGAGCACAGGAGTGATCAAGGAATAGGACTTGCTACAAGTTAAGACACAAACAGTGTGGGAGATTAGCTGGGAGCGTATTGAATAGTCGAGTCGAGAGCTAACCCAACAGATGAGGTGAGATTGAAGAAGTTTTAAAAAAAAATAATTTTTATTCACATTTTCACAAAAGAAAACAATAACAGAAAATTCTAAGAACAAAAAAAAACAGAACCCCCTCCCCCCCCGCCGTAAATACAAAAGAGAAACAATAAATTAACGCCCGTCATTGGCAAAAAGCAGATATTCAACCCAAAACAAAAACAAAGAGAACCCCCCCCCCCCCCCCCAAACTCCCCGGGTTGCTGCTGCTGCTGACCTTTTGTTTTACCGTTCTGCCAGGAGATCTAGGAATGGTTGCCATCTCCTGAAAAACCCCTGCACTGACCCCCTTAGGGCAAATTTCACCCTCTCCAATTTAATAAACCCCGCCATATCGTTGACCTAGGCCTCCACGCTTGGGGGCCTCGCATCCTTCCACTGAAGAAGAATCCTCCGCCGGGCTACTAGGGACGCAAAGGCCAGAACACCGGCCTCTTTCGCCTCCTGCACTCCCGGCTCCACTGCAACCCCAAATATTGTGAGTCCCCAGCCTGGATTGACCCTGGATCCTACCACCCTCAATACCGTCCTTGCTACACCCTTCCAAAATTCCCCCAGCGCTGGGCATGCCCAGAACATGTGGACATGGTTTGCTGGGCTCCCTGAGCACCTAATACACCTGTCCTCGGTCCCAAAAAAAGGCTCATCCTTGTCCCGGTCATATGAGCCCTATGCAGTACCTTAAACTGTATGAGGCTAAGCCTCGCACACAAAGAGGAGGAGTTCACCCTTTCTAGGGCATCCGCCCACGTCCCCTCCTCAATCTCCTCACCCAGCTCCTCCTCCCATTTGAGATTGAAGAAGTTGAGCGATGTATGGAGCTGCAACTAGCTAGTCTTAGTGATGACAGAAAGATGAGACCAGAAGCTCCTGTCAGGGTCAAATATGACACAAACAAACTGGATTAATCTCATGCTGTCGCCAGGGCGAGAGCTAGTTGTTACGGAACAGAATTTATTGTGGAAATTGAAAAAAATGACTTCAGTCTTTCTAATATTTAATTTGAGGAAATTTCTGCTCATCCAGTACCATGTACGTCAGGTAAACAGCTTGATACTTTAGGTCCTGAAACTGCACCTTCCAAACCTGCAACCACCACCATCTACATGGTCAAGGACAGCAGATACCTGGAAACACCACCACCTGCAACTTCGCCACCAAGCCACTCACCATCCTGACTTGGAAATATATCACCGTTCCTTCGCTATCGCTGGGTCAAAATCTTGGCATTCCTTCCCTAACAGCGTAGTGGGTGTACCTACACCACAGGGTCTGCAGTGGTTCAAGAAGGCAGCTCACCACCACCTTTGCAACCGCAATTAGGGATGGACAACAAATGTTGGCCTAGCCAGCAACACCCACATCCCATGAATGAATAAAAAAAGATGACAGAGGAGCCAAGAGAAGTGGTGGTGAGGTAGAGCTGGGTGTTGTCAATGTCCATGTGAAGATTGGTGTTGTGCCTTTGGCTGATGTTGCCCAGGGGTAGCATGTAGATAGAAATGAATTAATTATTGGGGAAGTAACAGTGAGAGCAGGAATAGATGCCATTGAAAATAATTATCTGGCTGTGCTTAGATAAGAACGGGACCATGTGAGAGCGGTCTCGAGGTGGATGACAGTGGAGTGGCAATGGAAGAGGATGGTGTTGGCAACCATGTCACAACCTTTAGATATTCACTCCCTGCAACGCACAGTGGCAGCTGGGTGTACCATCTGCAAGATGCACTGCCACAACTCACTAAGGTGCCTTCAACAGCACCCTCCAACCTGCAACCGTTACCACCTAGAATGGCATGGGCTGCAGATACCTGGGATCACCACCACCTGCAAGTTCCCCTCCAAGCTGCTCACCATCCTCATTTGGAAATATATTTTCTTTCCCTTATTGGCAAAACCTGGAACTCCCTGCCCAACGTCACACAGACTGTAGCTATTCAGGAAGGCAGATCACCACCACCTTATTTAGGGCAGTTAGAGAGTAACAATAAATGTTAGCCCAGCCAACGACTCCCACATCCCATAAACAAATAAAACAATTGCTCATCCACTGAAACATTTTCCACTTGCCCTACTCAATTCCCCAGAACTAGATCCAGCGCCATTGGTCATTCCCCTTCATGCTGGGATGATAAACATATTGATCAGCAAACTTCTCTTGCATACACTTCCAGAATTTTTTCTCTCTCTCTCTCTCTCTCTCTCCCCCCCGCCCTCCCCCCTCTCACCAGCCCCCAGTTACTCAATAAGCTGTTATTATCATCGTCTAATTTAGGATAATTGAAGTCTCACATTATCACTATTCTAATAGTTCTTCATTTTCTATAATTTGCCTGTAAATACCTTCCTCTATTTCTTTCCTTTGTTTGATGGCCGGCAGTATACACACTGAAACATAACAGCCCCTTTGCTGTTCCTTAATTCTCAATTCTCACCCAGATACTGTTTTTTAAAAAAAATATTTTATTCTCCTCCTTTTTCACATTTTCTCCCAAATTTACACCCGCCAACAATAAACAATAATCAGTAACAAATATGTCAATCCCCATATCAATAACAACGATCCCATCCTCCCACCAAACCCCATATATTAGCCCGCATGTTCACATAAACAAATGACAAAAAGGAATCAGGAATCGCCATGGTCACCATTAACGCACACAGCCCCCCACCCCCCCAACTAATGTTCGATGTTATCCAGTTCTTAAAAGTGCAGAATGAATAATACCCATTAATTGTAGAACCCCTCCATCCTTCCCCTCAGTTCAAACTTAACCTTCTCAAGAGTCAAGAATTCCAACAGGTCCCCCCCGCCACGCCAGGGCACAGGGTGAAGAGGTTGCTCTCCAACCCATCAGGATCTGCCTTCGGGTGATCAATGAAGCGAAGGCTACAACATCTGCCTCCGCACCCGTTGCCAACCCTGGCTGGTTCGACACCCCGAATATGCCCCCCCCCCCCCCCCCCCCCCCCCCCCCCTGCTCTGCATACTACGTTCAGCTGGATCAGCCCCAACCTCGCGCACGAGGTGGACCGCTGCCACTACCCCCTTCAATAGCCGCCCTGTCATCAGCACCTCCCCCAGCAATGTGGAGGCCGGCTCCACCGTGAAGCTCTGTATCTCCTTTCTGGAAAAATCTCGAACCTACGTGTATCTAAACATTCTCCCTGCTTCAGCCCATATTTCGCTTCCAGCTCCTTCAATCCTGCAAACGGACCCCTAAGAAACAAATCTTTTAGCGTCTTAATCCCCTTCTCCTCCCATTTCTGAAAATTTCCATCCCACCTCTCTGGCTCAAATCTGTGGTTCCCCCGAATCGGCATTTCCCTCGACCCTGCCCCCAGCCCGAAGTGTTGGCGAAATTGCCTCCAAATTCTCAATGAAACTATTATTACCGGACTCCCTGAGTATTTCTCTGGGGCCATCGGGAGCGGCGTTGTTGCTAGTGCTTTCAGTCCCGACCCCCTGCACAAACTCGCCTCCATTCTGACCCACTGGGAATCAACCCCTCTGACCCAGCTCCGCATCTTCTCCACATTCGCCGCCCAGTAATAATACATCAAGTTCGGAAGACGCGAACCCCCTGCCAGCTTTCCCCTCTGTGGCAGCACCTTTCTAACTTTGGCCACCTTCCCTCCCCAAATGAACAAAGTAATCATTCCCTCAATCTCTCTGAAAAAAGCCTTTGGCAGGAAAATCGGCAGGCATTGGAAAATAAACAGAAATCGCAGCAACACGTTCATTTTAACCGCCTGCACCCGACCCGCCAGTGACAGAGGGAGACCATCCCACCTTGCCAGATCAGCTTTCACTCTCCCCACCAAACTAGAAATGTTGTACCTGTGGAGCC
Source organism: Scyliorhinus canicula (assembly GCF_902713615.1). Classification (NCBI taxonomy): domain Eukaryota; kingdom Metazoa; phylum Chordata; class Chondrichthyes; order Carcharhiniformes; family Scyliorhinidae; genus Scyliorhinus; species Scyliorhinus canicula. The sequence continues at coordinate 103,288,839 of NC_052154.1, forward strand.
TCCCGACTCCCAGGCAACCTGCACCCCCAGGTACTTAAAGTGAGCCCCTGCCCTACGGAATGGCAGCCCTCCCACCTTTGCCCCCACTCCCGATCGAGACACCACAATATACTCACTCTCTTGTCTAGATTTAGGTTGTACCCCGAGAAAGACCCAAACACCCGAAGCAGGTCCAATATTCCCCCTATCGACACACTCGGTTCCGACACGTATAACAGCAAGTCATCGGCATATAAGGACACCCTATGCTCTATCCCCCCTGCACTATTCATTTCCATACCCTCGAACTTCTTAATGCAATGGCCAACGGCTCAATCGCGAGTGCAAACAGCAGGGGGGTACATAGGACATACCTGCCTAGTCCCACGGTGGAGAGAAAAGTATCTTGAGCTGATGTTGTTTGTGTGGACACTCGCCTTCGGCTCCTTATATAGTAGCTTAAATCTTGGTCCAATCCCAAACCGCTCCAGAACTGCCATCGTGACCCCATTCTACCAGGTCAAACGCCTTCTCAGCGGCCAATACCACAACCACCTCTGTTTCCTTCCCCTCCGCCGGTGCCACAACCACGTTCAATACCCTTCTAATGTTTGGGAAGAGCTGCCTCCCTCTCACAAACCCCGTCTGATCTTCACCTGTCACCTTCGGGAAGCACTCCTCCAGCCTGCCCGCCAGTACCTTCGCCAATACTTTTGCGTCCATATTCAAAAGTGATATGGGCCTATACGACCCACACTCGTCGGGACCTTATCTTTTTTTTGCAACAGGGAAATCGACGCCTGCCCCAAAGTTTGTGGCAGCACCCCTTCCCTATCGCCTCTTCAAACATCTCCACCATCAGGGGTGTCAGCTTATCCTTGAATTTTTTATAATATTCCAGTAGAAACCCATCCGGCCCTGCCACCCTCCCTGACTGCATCCTCCCAATCGCATCTTTTATCTCCTGCTCCTTTATCGCTCTTTCCAATGTAGCCCTGTCCCCCCTCCCCTAACCTCGGGTACTCCAACCCATCTAGAAATTCCTGCATCTCCCGCTCTCCCCCATGTGGCTCTGACTTGTATAACCTCTCATAAAATTCCTCAAAGACTTTGTTACTCAGATCCGGAGCCACCACCAACCCCCCTACCCTTCTTATCCACTATCATCATACCACCGGGCCCTGCCCCATGAGCTTGACCGCCCCTATCCATTATTAACAATTGCCTCCTCCACCAATTACTTCAATGCAACCGCCAGCTCCTTCCTCAAAACCTCCATGCGCCTCGCAAACTGCTTTTCCAACTCCACAGCCATCACCTCGGTCATCTTTTCCACCGTAAGCAGTGCAGCCTCACCATGCGGTCCGGCATCCGCCATCTTGTCAGCGCTTTTGCTGGTCCTCTCATGCAACGGCGAGCCCGCGTTTCCTCCCTTCTTTGACGCTGCTTTTTGCATGCTTTAACGACTTATTTTTACTTTTTTTTCCCCCTTCTTTCCTCCTTCAATGTTTTTCCAAAATAAAATTCTCCCTTCACGAAAAAGAAGAAAAAATATATATATTTTTTTCCACAAACTTTCTTTGAAACTTCTCTCTCTTCTTTATTGTATTCCTCAAGCATTGCCCTGGGACTGGACTTCAGACTTCTTAAAACATTCAAGGCAGGAGCCACCCGATGTGGAACATCTCACCTACCCTGGCCTCGGGCCCGCTGCCTCGGCCTCCGTTTAGCTCTGCCCCCGCTGCTCCGACCTCCGCGCGCCCTGGGCCCGACGCCTCAGCTCCAGCCGCCCGACACCCGCACGGGGTTCCTCGCCGGTTTGCAAACCGGCTCCTCTGGACGGCCCCAAAGGCCGACAACAATCGGGGGGGGGGGGGGGGGAAGAGTGAATAATCGGGGAAACCCCCGAATGCGCCACAAATAGTGGCCACTGGCAAGAGCTCCTCACCAGATACTGTCTTTGACTGATCAATTACATCTTCCCTCCCCAGTGCTATAATAGGTAATTTAATCAGTACTTCCACTCTCGTTTTCCTCTTCCCCTGTTTTTCCTTGAATAACTTTAGACAGGAATATTACGTTCCTAATTGCCTTTTGCTTTGAACCAGGCTTCAATTTTGCCACTAAAGATAGTCCCAGTTGGTAACTTGTGCCTGTACCTCAGTAATCTTATTTGCCAAGCTCTCTGCATTTATACAGATGCACTTAAACCTATTTTAGAGAGCTTTTCATTTGCCCCATGTCTAATTCCTGCTATTCTAGTGTTCACGCTCTGCAAATAGTTTAAACCCTTCCCAGTCATACAGGTTCACCTTCCTGTGAGGACATTTGTCCTAGCTCTGTTGAAGTGCGACCATAAGATACAGGAGCAGATTAGGCCACTCGGCCCATGGAGTCTACTCCGCCATTCAATCATAGCTGATATTTTCTCATCCCCATTCTCCTGCCTTCTCCCCATAACCCCTGATCCTCTTATTAATCAAGAACCTATCTGTCTCTGTCTTAAAGACACTCAGTGATTTGGCCTCCACAGCCTTCTTCGGCAAAGTGTTTCACAGATTGACCAACATCTGGCTGAAGAAATTCCTCCTCATCTCTGTTTTAAAGGATCGTCCCTTTAATCTGAGACTGTGTCCTCTGGTTCTAGTTTTTCCTACAAGCACAAACATACTCTCCACGTCCACTCTATCCAGGCCTCGCAGTATCTTGTAAGTTTCAATAAGATCCCCTCTCATCCTTCAAAACTCCAACTTGCACAGACCCAGATTCCTCAACCGTCACTCATACAACAAGCTCTTCATTCCAGGGATCATTTTTGTGAACCTCCTCTGGATCCTTGCCAAGGCCAGCACATCCTTCCTTCTATACAGGGCCCAAAACTGCTCTCAATACTCCAAATGGGGTCTGTCCAGAGCCTTATACAGCCTCATAAGTACATCCCTGGTCTTGTATTCTAACCCTCTTGACATGAATGCTAACATTGCATTTGCCTTCTTAACTGTCTACTGAACCTGCACATTAACCCTAAGGGAATCGTGAACAAGGATTCCCAAGTCCCTTTGTGCTTCTGATTTCCTAAGCATTTCCCCATTTAGAAAATAGTCTATGCCTAAATTCCTCCTTCCAAAGTGCATAACCTCACACTTTTCCACATTGTATTTCATTTGCCACTTCATTGCCCACTCTCCTAGATTGTCCAAATCCTTCTGCAGCCCCCTTGCTTCCTCAATACTACCTGTCACCTCTACAGATCTTTGTATCATCTGCAAACTTAGTAACAATGCCTTCAGTTCCTTCTTCCAGATCATTAATGTATATTGTGTTAGGTTGTGGTCCCAGCACAGACCCGTAAGTCACACCACCAGTCACCGGCTGCCATCCTGGAAAAGATCCCTTTATCCCCACTCTCTGCCTTGTTCCAATCAGCCAATCGTCTATCCATGCCAGGATCTTACCCTTAACACCATGGGCTCTTAACTTATTTATCAGTCTCCTATGCGGCACCTTGTTAAAGGCCTTCTGGAAATGTAATAAAATCACGCCAACTGGTTCTCCTTTGTTGAACTTCCTTGTTACCTCCTCAAAGAACTCTAACAGATTTGTCAGACGTGACCTCCCTTTGACAAAGCCGTGCTGACTCAGTCCTATTTTACCATGCACTTCCAAGTACTTCGCAATGTCATCTTTAATAACAGACTCTAAAACAGACAGCCTATAATTTCCCGTCTTCTGCCTCCCTCCCTTCTTAAACAGTGGTTTTACATTAGCCACTTTCCAGTCCTCTGGGACCCTTTCTGCATCCAGTGATTCCTGAAAGATCACCGCCAATGCCTCCACAATCTCCTCAGCTATCTCTTTTAGGACCCTGGGGTGTAGTCCATCCGGTCCAGATGACTTATCCCCCTTTCGACCTTTCAGTTTCCCCAGAACCTTCTCCTTAGTGATGGCCACTGCACTCACTTCTGTCCCCTGATTCTCCTGGAGCTCTGGCATCCCACTGGTGTCTTCCACCATCAAGACTGATACAAAGTGACTATTCAGTTCGTCTGCCATTTCTTTGTTTCTTATTGTTGCTTCTCCAGCCACATTTTCCAGTGGTCCAATATCTATTTTTGCCTCTCTTATCTTTTATATATTGAAAGAAACTCTTCCTATCTTTTATATTACTAACTAGCTTGCACTCATATTTCATCTTCTCTCCCCTTAATGCCTTTTTAGTTGTCCTCTGCTCGCTTTTAAATGATTCCCAATCTTCTGGTTTCCCACTAATCCTTACCACTTTGTATGCTTTTTCTTTTGCTTTTATACTGTCCTTGACTTCCTTCGTCAACCATGGACCTTGTCCTGTACTTGGCATGTTTCCTCTTCCTTGGGATGAATTTCTGTTGTTCCTCCTGAATAACCCCCAAAAACTCCTACCATTCCTGTTCCACTATCTTCCTTGCTAGTCTTCTTTTCCAACCCACCAATCTTTCTCCAGAGTTGTCTGCCTTTGTATGTAGCTCCGTATAAATGTGACTGTTTACCTGTGATCTCTTCTCCCCAGGCTGAAGAGTTTGATGGCTTTGTATTAGAGGTCTGGAGCCAACTTGGTGGTCAGAGACGGAAGTAAGTAAAAGTATATTGATCATGAGCTGTTACTGCTGGTTTGAAGGGAAAGAAGATTGGAAAGAAGTTATCTGTCCTCCGGCCTTTGCAGGACAACACAGAAAACAAAACAAGCCAGTTTGTTGGGGTGGGGGGGCGGAGTGCAGTTTCTTGTGACCATGCAGTTCGAAGAGCAGCTGATTGGTTTTCTGCCCGTCCATCAGGCGGGGCTTGAATAGGTTGATGCGAGGAGGATGTTTCCTCCAGTTAGGAAATCTAAAAAAAGGGGGTTCCAGTCTCAGAATAAGGGATTGGCCATATAGGACTGCAGTGAAAATGTTTTCACTCAAAGAATAATGAATCTTGGGAATTTGGCCGCTGTACAATAATTGTGTTTAATTGTATGTAAGTAGTGGGCATTAACTGAGCAAATGTGCCCCTAAATTGGCACAGATTAAAATTGTGGCTGTTCTATTAGTAGGTATATGATTGCAATGTTTAACTCTGTAAATAAATATACAAGTGTGTAAAGATTGGCTCCAGTTCTAACCTTTGGCTTTTGAGAGGAGAATGCTGCAGCAGAGAATTGTTGCCTAAAGTTGAAGAAGACGGGAAGCTGAGAATACTAGAATCCTTTTGACTCTTGGAAAAATGGCAGAAATCAAATGTAAATTGTCAGGTTATGATTACCTTTCTGTTATGATCCCAGTTGAGGCTGCAACTGGACGGGGTGATCCTAGAATGGAACCGTGGCTCAAACGACCCTAACTTTTATCTTTTAATAAAAATGTGGAGGAACAGAGTCACAGGATCGCTAATTAGTTTCAACAAGTAAAAAAAAATGTATTAAACAGGAAAGTTGGATTATTGTACAATGCTCCCCTCCCCTTAAATTAACAATTACACACAAAAACAATTAACGTGGTTAACAAAGTACATCTTAAACTAGAAAAGGTAAAGTCGCCACAGTCCCAGGTGACCATAGGCTGCTTTCCCCTTTTGAGGGTGAGAGCTAACTGGTGGTGATGTAATCTGAGGATCATCATCGGGGCAAGGTTGAGAAGATGGGCCTTGGCACGTAATCATAGCACGTAATGCAGAAGGAGACCATTTGGCCCATCACGTCTGCACTGACCCTTCGAAAGAGCACCCTTCCTTGACCCTATCCCCTACCCCCACCTAACCTTTTGGACACTAAGGGGCAGTTTACCAAGGCCAATCCACCTAACCTGACAATGCAGAAGGAGGACATTCGGCCTATCGGGTCTACACTGAGCCTTGAAAGAGCACCCCTCCCAAGCCCATACCTCCCATCATACCCTTGTAACCCAGTAACCCCACCTAACCTTTGGACACTAGGGGACAATTTAGCATGGCGAATCCACTTAACCTACACATCTTTGGACTGCGGGAGGAAACTGAAGCATCCAGAGGAAGCCCACTCAGACACGGAGAGAAGGTGCAAACTCCCCACAGGCAGTCACCCAAGGCTGGATTTGAATCCGTTTCCTGGAGCTGTGAGGCAGCAGTGCTAACCACTGTGCCACCGGAACAAGCTACTTCACCACTTTTAACAGAGAATCCATTTCAGGATTTCACACCAACCCACTTGGGATTCTATGTCTTGGTTGCTGTGCAAACAGCGCATAATTGCTTTAAATGTTTCATCTACCTCTGAAACATCTTTGCAACTCCCCTGTCTTGTCCAGCTTCTCCTGGCAGACTGGAGAACTGTTCACTCCTCTGTGACCTGGCTCTAACTGCCCTGGCGTCCGGTTAAAACTAAGAACAAAGAAAAGTGCTTCCCTATGGGAAATGGACCCCTGTTGCTAAGCAACGCCCGCTACTACCACTTATTCTTCATGTCGGAACCCCCTCTCAGCCCAATAGAAACGCAGTTGGATGTGGGATTGTTGGCGGATAAGGGTGTGTGAGAGGATGAGGGCGACCATCTGAAGCTATGTAGAGCTGAAAAACACTGGGGTGGTCACGGCCTCCATGCTGTGGGAGGCACTTAAGACTATAGTAAGGGGTGAATTCATCTCGATTCGGGCGCACAGGGAGAGCATGGAAAGAGAGCAAGGCTCATGGGTGAGATTTTGAGGATGGACCGGAGGTACTCTGGTGCGCCAGAGGAGGCGCTATTAAAGGAAAAACCGAGGGTCCAGATGGAGTTTGGGTTGGTGTCCATGGGAAAGGCGGCAGGGCAATTGTGGAGGGCCAGAGAAGTATTTCGTATGGGGGAAAGCGAGCAGGATGTTCGCGCACAAACTGAGGAAGCAAGCCGCGACTAGGGAGATCAGAAGGGTGAAGAGTGAGAGGTGCAAGGTGGTATCGGTGCCAGAGGGGGGTGAATGGAGTATTCAAGGCCTTTTATAGAAATCTGTATGAGTTAGAACCTCTGCCTGAGGAGGAGGGTCCGAGGCGGCTCTTGGATGGGCTGGAGTTTCTGAGGGTGGGGGAGGAGAAGATGCAGGGTTTAGGGGCCTCTATTGACTTGAGGAAGGTGATGGACTGCATAGGTTCGATGCAAGCATAGAAGGCCCCGGGGCCGGATGGAGGTACAGTCGAGTTCTAGAAGAGGTTTGGTGCAGACCTGGGGCCCCTGCTTTTGGGGATGTATAATGATTCGTGTAAGGGGGTTGCCCCCCTCTCACACACACACAATGTCGTAGGCATCCATTCTGTTGATTTTTAAAGAAGGATAAGGACCCGGAGCAGTGTGGGTCGAACCACCCGATTTTGCTGTTAAATGTGGATGCCATGTTAGTGAAGGTGCTATAGATGACTGCGTCCCGGGGGTGATGGGAGAGGACCAGACGGGTTTTGTGAAGGGGCGACAGCTGTCAACAAATGTGCGCAGGTTGCTCAATGTTCTTACACCCTTGGGGGGCAGGGGGGGGAGTAGGTGTTAGAAGTGGTGGTGGCAATGGACGAGGAGAAGGCTTCTGAATGGGTCGTTTGGGTGTATTTGTTGAAGGTGCTAGGCTTGTTTGGGTCTGGCAGCGCTTCGTCGATTGGGATTGGCTGCTGTACAGGGCGCTGATGGCTCGTGTCCGGATGAACAAGACGAGTTTGGAATACTTCGGATTGAACCGGGGGATCGGACAGGTGTGCCTGCTCTTCCCGCTGCTTTCTGCTCTGGCGATAGGGCTATTGACAATGGCGCCCAGGGTGTTGAGGGGCTGGAGAAAGATTGAGCCGGGAGGGGTCAAGCATAGGGTTTCTTTGTATGCAGATGAGCTTCTGTTGTATATCCCTGACCTGGTCGGGAGTTTTGATAAAATTATGGAGATCCTGTCGGAATTTATCTGCTTCTCTGGGTGAACATGGGGGAAAAGTGAGGTGTTCCCGATTAATACCAAAGGGCAGGACGGGAGGTTAGTGGTGTTGCCGTTCCGGGTGGTGGGTGTGAGTTTTTGGTATCTCGGGATACAGGTGGCGCAGAGCTGGGCTCAGTTACATCAATTGAGTTTGGTGTGACTGGTAGAAGATATGAAATCGGACTTTAAGTGGTGAGATGTGTTGCCTTTGTCAGTGGCAGGATGCATGCAGACTGTGTTGCCCAAGTTCCTGTTCGTGTTCCAGAACCTCCCCATCTTTCCAAGTCCTTTTTTAGGAAGATAAATGGGTTGTTTTTTATGTCCGTGTGGGCGGGAAAAACATCCACAGGTCAAGAGTGGTGTATGCGGCCCACATGACGGCTGTGAGTATGAGCCGGTTCTTGCAGGAGTGGAGGATAGGTGTGCGCGGGGAGGAGGGGGGAGCCTGCGAATCAGCTCCGGATGTGACGGCGGGATGTGTTGCAGGCTTGTTATCAGTTGCCGTGGTTGGCTTGGGTTTTGTATCTGTTGATTTTAGTTCTGATATTTCTATGTATATATGCAAAATGCCTTTTAATGAAAAATATTTTTTAAATGAAGTTTTCAGAAAGACAGGAAGGCTGGCTCTCCGTTTTCAGTTTTGTTCCGGGAAGAGAGCTGGGCAGATGCCTGTGAAACATCTCTCCCAGAAAGGCTGGAGTGAGCAGATCAGCACATTCCTTCTAACAGTCCTGTGCAAGTTTAAACCTCTGATCAAAAAGCTGCAAGCAGCCGGCAGCCAGATCTGTGAAAGCCTTGCCTCTGTTTGGAAGGCTGCCAATTTAAAACACTCTCTCTATTAACAATCTGTCTAACGTTTTAAAATGCTTCCAGCCAGTCTGTGTGAAGCAGCACTGGAAGCTAAAGCAGATCTTTCTATCCAGTCAGGCCTGTGAATGTAACTTCTGATTAGAAGGCTGGGGAGCTGAATCTGAGTTTTCTCAACTGATGAACTGTGTTCAAAGACCTTTCTCTCTATAAGCAGTTCAAACTATGGGAGGTTCCAGTCCAATGCCACCTGCTGGGAGAGGGGGCTGTTTAAAAATCTATGTGAAATCCTCAGGTGATAGATTTTAATATTGTCATAGTGAGTCAGAGAGCCTGTCTGATGGAGGTCATTCAACTGAAATTGGCTCCCCAGAGAGAATTCTACTGCTTGCATGTTCTAATTGAAGACAACCGTTAGAGTATACAAACCGACCGATGATTTTAACACTTTGCAACCTTGGAAGATCGGCGGCCACAAAGATCGCGACCTCAGCAATAAAGAACCATCCCACACCCTTTTAATCCCTATTATTTTCAATCCTTTCCCTACCCTCTCCAAGTGTCTGTCTTGTGTGCGTCTGATGGAGGATGGGACAGGGTTTAGGGAATAATTCGATGAGTAAACCATTGTTCCATTCTTAACATATGTTCATCTTTTACTTTTGTTATAAATAAACAGTTTTGTTAATATTTTACTTACAAATCTGTGACTTATTGGAGTAGTCCAATGAGTGTCTGCAACCCATTGGAGAAGTCAAGGTTTAAAGATCTCAGGAAAATACACAAATTATTGGCTAATTCACATATGTTGGGCCTCTGGGGTCTGTTGGGCCTCTGGGGTCTGTGGGGCAGGAATTAAAGCATTTGGGCATCATCTGCCCCATCCACTTCGCAGAATGCGGTCCCGGTATTGAAGCCTGACCGATCCGTATGACTCTGCGGCCACTACAAACTGACCGTGAGCCGGGTATCCCGCCTCAACCATTACCCAATGCTGCGTATCCCGATGTCCTAATTACAATCGCCTCCTAAAAGGAATACCTGGAATATCTCGCTGAAGTCCTCAAGAGGCTTGAGCAGGTTGGTGTCGTCCTCCAAAGGGAGAAATGCATTTTTCATGTCCCTGAGGTCACTTACTTGGGTTATCGGGTGGATAGCTGGGCCTCCATCCAGTGGATGGCAAGGTGCGGGCAATCCGACAGGCCCCCATCCTCATGGCCCGATGGAGCTCCGCTATCTTCTCAAACCGGTGAACTACTACGGAAAATGTTTGATTCAGAATGGCCACGTTGCTCAACCCGCCCTTTGTAAAAAAGGGGCATGATAGGACTGGGGTCCCTCGCACCAGAAGGCCTTCCAGGAGATCAGGCGGCACCAATCGTCAAAATAACTGCTAACACACTTCGACCCGTCTAAGCCGGTGCTCCTCACTGGCCTTAAGGCGTCGGAGTGGTCCTGGCGCACTGGATGCCTGACTGCTCAGAACGGCCAACAGCTTCCGCTTCCCACATACCTGCCAGCCCCGAGCGAAATTACGTGCAGGTTGAGAAGGAAGGTTTGGCTGTTGTATTTGTGGTACGGAAGTTCCATCAGTATGTTTACCGACGTGCCTTCACGATTTATACAGACCATAAGCTTGTGCTGGGATTATTTAAAGAGGACAGGGTGATCGCGCCGATCTCATCCGCCTGGGTCCAACAGTGGGCTTTACTGCTAGCCACCTACAAATGCATCCGAGCTCAAAAATACCACACGCCGATGCGTTGAGCCACTGGCCCCTCTCCACGAAACCGCCAATGCCTGTTTCGGCCGCGGAGGTAATCGTCGTTCTCAACTTCATAGACACCTTGCCAGTATCAAGGAGTAGACCCAGGCAGACGCACAATTGACACGGGACCGGCGTGTGGTTCAATACAGGGCCCAGCATAGAGCACTGCTGGGCCATCTGAGGACCAACACCACAAAGCTACCAGAGCTGAGTGTAGAAGACGGTGTCCTTCTGTGGAGGATACGAGTGGTCGTCCTGAGCAGGGTCCTTGTTGAAGGACCTCCACAATGGGCACCCACGGGAGGCCAAAATGAAGATGCTGGCTCGCAGCTATGTTTGTTGGCCCGGGATGGACTCCGCGATTGAGAGAGTGGCCCAACACTGCGGCCCTTGCCAGCAGCATCCAGAAAATGCACCCATGAGAATCGCCAGGGAAACCATGGTTGTGCATCCAGAAGTACAGTAATTGTAGTATTGTGAGTAGAGTAAATAAATCTAGTTGTTATCCTGCCTACCTGATGCTGTGTGAAGTCTTTGCCATCAGTTATCACAGGAAATAAAGTTTCAAAGTTTAAACAAAAAATTTGCAGACTGCGTCCGGCCTTTAATATACAAATGACCGAGCCCTCCTGCCAGAAGAGGTGGCAGATAAAAGGTCGCATGCACACTGGCGTCAAGTGCCCTGTGCATTCGTGCTTTGGGCAGGAAATTATGAAGAAGAGATTCCACCATTTTGTAGCTGCCAGCAAGCAAGCGCAGGACTGTGTGAAGAACTGAAGATAGATTATTTTGTAATAGGGAAGAGAGGGCCAGAGTCACAAACGGATGACTATCTCGCAACTTAATCTACTGGAGAGAACTTCACAGGAGAGTCCACGGCAGGACAAAGCAGTGCTGGTCTGAGCTGTATACAGAGCTCCAGGGCCTCTGGTGAACAAACAAATTTGAAGAAATCGGAAAACAAAGCAGCATAAAGATAATTACTTGAAGTATGGGTTATTAATTGTGCCACTGCAAATCAGGATGCAAAACCGATATGTGTTATATGCAGGGGAGTGCTGAAAAATTAAAGTTTAAAAACCCTCAAAACTTCAAAGGCAGTTGAAGATGAGTTTGCGAGGCGAAGCAAGGCGAGTTTGAGGACAAACCACTTGATTTTTTTCCAAGGGATGCAGCGGGAACTGAAGTCCGTGGCAGAAATGTAACATTGAGGAACAAAGCAAGTGAGATTGTGAAAATGAATAGGCTCCCCAATCGCATTAAAGATGAACAATAATGGTGTGTTACAAAGGTCAGCCGGTTGGTGAATGTGGGTCCCGGGAAAAAAAGTTTGGAAAACATTGCCTCTCAACTACCTTCTTATTTTCTTAACATTCCGACGTTCTCAGAGTCTGAATCATAAGACCATAGAATCCATACAGACCATTCTGACCATCACATTTGCACCTCTGAGAAACCACACAACCTAGGCCCATTTCCCTGCCCCTCCTATCCCCGTAATGCCACCTAACCCGCACATCTTTAGACGCTAAGGGGCAATTTAGCACAGCCAATCCACCTCATCTGCACTCGTAGCTCTGTTTCTTCAGCGACTGCTAGTTTTGTCAGTCCCTTCGAAATCAGTTTGTTCAGTAACTGTTCTTCATACCATTCAGCATTTAGAAAGCTTCCTGTCCTTCGGAGGCGGCAAGTGCTTCAACTTTTAATGCATTTTTTTTATCCACAATCTTTTGAAGAGCCAATTGCAGGCCTGAAAGGAGATGAATTTCCCCCATCGGTGGCTGCCTGTCTGCTTCTCTCTACACAGACCTTAAAAGCTTTAATTTGGGTGTTTGACCAGCCTGTAACCTGACCCTGTTATAGCAAACATCAGCAGCTGCCTTCATATATTGGTTCATGTCCTGTGTTTTTAAAGCAAAATGTCTAAATTGATTTAGATCATCTCTAATCTTTTAATAATGCAAGTGGAGATGATTCTGTTTAGCTAAATCGCTGGCTTTGAAAGCAGACCAAGCAGACCAGCAGTACGGTTCGATTCCCGTAACAGCCTCCCCGAACAGGCGCCGGAATGTGGCGACTAGGGGCTTTTCACAGTAACTTCATTTGAAGCCTTCATTTAATTTCATTTCATTTTCATTCTGCCCTTATCGAAGATGAGGGAGGTGAGGGTCGGGAAGGCAGGTGAGGGTGGGAAAGGCGAGGCAGGGGGAGATGAGGGTCGGGAAGGCAGGTGAGGGTGGGAAAGCGAGGCGGGGGAGGTGAGGGTTGGGAAGGCGAGGTGAGGGTCGGGAAAGCGAGGCGGGGGAGGTGAGGGTTGGGAAGGCGAGGCTGGGGAGAGGTGATGGTGGGGAAGGCAAGGCGGGGGGAGGTGATGGTGGGGAAGGCAAGGCGGGGGGAGGTGAGGGTCGGGAAGGCGAGGCAGGGGGGGAGGTGAGGGTCGGGAAGGCGAGGCAGGGGGGGAGGTGAGGGTTGGGAAGGCGAGGCTGGGGAGAGGTGATGGTGGGGAAGGCAAGGCGGGGGGAGGTGATGGTGGGGAAGGCAAGGCGGGGGGAGGTGAGGGTCGGGATGGCGAGGCAGGGGGGGAGGTGAGGGTCGGGAAGGCGAGGCAGGGGGGGAGGTGAGGGTTGGGAAGGCGAGGCTGGGGAGAGGTGATGGTGGGGAAGGCAAGGCGGGGGGAGGTGATGGTGGGGAAGGCAAGGCGGGGGGAGGTGAGGGTCGGGAAGGCGAGGCAGGGGGGGAGGTGAGGGTCGGGAAGGCGAGGGTGGGGGAGGCAAGGCGGGGACGGGGAGGTGAGGGTCGGGAAGGCAGGTGAGGGTGGGAAGGAGTTTTAAAAGAGAATTTGCAGTCAAGACAAGAGGCCGGCTTGTTACCTCCTCCAAGACAATCCTGGAAAAGGAAGCTGACAGCCTGCTGGTGCTCTGGTCCAGGTCAGATATGACACTGAATGGCTAAACCAGTTGTCTGCAAAATCTTTTCCAGTGTGTGACCTTTGGATTTAAGGGAGTAGAGATGAGGGCTGGAAAGGGGGAATGTGCAAGGTTTGAGTGTAATAGTTTAAGAAGAACTCGGATATCAAAGGTGGAAGTTAGGGTGTGGTAAGCAAGATGGCAAGGCAGAAATATTCTCGTGACCCGAGACCCAGTGGGTAGAACATTGGGAATTTGAGAATGCAGTTAAGTGGGGGAGATTTTTCCTCCAGGGAGGGAAACAATAGAAATTGTAATTTAGAGGAGGAAATGAGATGTGGATGTCAAGTGATCCAAAGGAGTTATCAAAGATGGTCTTTGCTAGCTACCGATGGAGGTAGGAAGGCCACATGATATGACAGGTTAAGGAGGTTGCCATGAATAGGGATTGGAATATTTACATAGAGGATGAGATGAAGGGAAAATAAGGGAGCAGGGGATATCTCCCCACAGGTTGTAGTCATATTCAGCACAATCATCTGAGTCTCAGGACATCACTGCAGGATTTCCCCAGGATAGTGTCCTTGGCCCAACCATCTTCAGTTGCTTCATCAGTGACCTTCCCTTCATTTCCTAAGAGCAGAAGTGGGGATGTTTGCTGATGATGGTGACACAGTGGTTAGCACTGCCGCCTCACAGCTCCAGTGACCCAGGTTCAATTCCGACCTCGGGTGACTGTGTGGAGTTTGCACATTCTCCCCATGTCTGCGTGAGTTTCCTCTGCGTGCTCCGGTTTCCTCTCACAATCAAAAGATGTACGGAATTTCGCTAGGTGGGGTTATGGGGATAGGTTGGGAGATTGTGCCTTGGTAGGGTTCTCTTTCAGAAGGTTGGTGCAGACAGGATGGGCCGAATGGCCTACTTCTGCAGTGTAGTGATTCTATAATTCTATTATGATTGCAACTCCTCAGATACTGAAGCAGTTTGTACCCGTATGCAGCAAACTGGACAATACTCTGGCTTGGACTGATAAGTGGCAAGCAACATTCATGCCACACAGAAATGACCATCTTCCCTTGACATGCAATGGCATTACCATTGCCGAATTCCTCCACATCAGTGGTAACCCTGAGGAATATTGACCAGAGACCGAACCACATAAGTACAGTGGCTACGAGAGCAGGTCAGAGGCTGGGGAATTCTGAGGTAAGTAACTCATCTCCTGACTCTCCAGGCTGTCAATCATCGACAAGGCTCAAGTCAAGAGTGTTATGGAATACTCTCCATTTGCTTGGATGAGTTGCTGCTCCAACAACTCTTAAAACTTGACACCATCCAGAACAAAGCAGCCCATTGATTGGCACCCCATCCACCACATCCAATCCCTCCACCACCGACTAACAGTAGTAGCAATGTCCATCATCTATAAGATGCACTGCAGGAATTCCCCAAGGCTTCTGAAGCAGCACCTTCTAAACCAATGGTGGTTCCCATCGAGAAGGACAAAAACAGCAGATATCTGGGAACATCACAACCTGGAAGTTTGCCTCTGAGCTACCCCCATCCCAACTTGGAAATATATTGCCGTTCCTTCACTGATGCAAGGTATAGCCAAGTGAGGAGACTTTGGTTAGCCGCAAGGTGTCATCACCCCTCAACCAGGTACAACCACCTGAGATAGAATTTCATAGAATTTACAGTGCAGAAGGAGGCCATTTAGCCCATCGAGTCTGCACCGGCCCTTGGAAAGAGCACCCTACCCAAGCCTACAGCTCCATCTCTAACCCAGTAACCTCACCTAAACTTTTTGGACACTAAGGGCAATTTAGCATGACCAATCCGCCTAACCTGCACATCTTTGGACTGTGGGAGGAAACTGGAGCACCCGGAGGAAACCCACGGGGAGAAAGTGCAGACTCCGCACAGACAGTGACTCAAACTGGGAATCGAACCTGGGACCCTGGAGCTGTGAAGCAACTCTGCTACCCACTGTGCTACCGTGTCCCCCCCATTGATCATTGCACTCCTCCAATTCTGTCCTTCTATGTATTCTCAATTTTTATCATTTAACTTTGGTGGCCATGCCTTCAGCTGTCTGGAACATAACCTCTGAAATTTACCTTGCAAATCTCTCTCTCTCCACCTCTTTTAAAACCCACCTCTTTGTCCAGCTGGATTCCATCCTGAAATCTAACTTGTCTGTTACTAACATCAGTTAGGATGGCAATATTCTTGGGAAATGCATGTGTTCAGTCCACATCCCAGGCAAGCTGTTATTGGTTTTGTGATCTGACCATGGTCAGTAGAGAGGAACTCTGACCTTGTAAACTGCTCATACAAGTTTATTCTTTGCCTGCTTTTGATAAATGAGGAGCATCATTAAATAGCTAATGTGTAAAATTACCAACCGGTAACACGCTCAGCCTCAAAACCTATCTCCTTTGAATCAGTGGTGTGTAGTATATAAACAGAAGTAAAATTGACATAATTAGAGCACCTGGCAACAGCCATTTGTAAAATTCAAGTTTAAAGCCTTGGCATTCCGATTAAATTTGAGTTTTTTTTACATTTTAGACGTACGAATCAAACGATAAAGCACGTACCAATAACCTTAAAAAACTCTACCAGCCAAAAACAGCCCCCCCCCCCCCCCCATACCAATTATAACCTACTCTGCCCCAATAGAACACCACCCTCCACATCCCCACCCCCCGCAACCAACAGCTAATAGTGACCAGACACTTAAAATGCAATCTAAACAGACGGCATCTGCGGTAGAACCCGTCGGTCACTCCCTCATCGTGAACTTAACCTTCTTGAGATGCAAAAACACCATCAAGTCACCCAGCCATGCTGCGTCCAACACCCCAAATTTTGCAACTAATGGGCAGGGCTCCAAATCCACATTTGAAATTGTTTAAAAAAAGGCCACCGAAAACCCACCAGCTTGGCCAAGCAGGACCAGAACATTGTGTGCATGGTTTGTTAGCCTTCTCGAGCACCACTCACACCTATCCTTACCCCCTCACAAATGACTCATTCAGACCTTGGTGAGATGTGCCCTGAACACCATCTTCAGTTGTATGAAACTTAACCTCGTGCAGGATGACGTAGCATTCACCCTGTGGAGAGACTCACTCCACACTTCCTCCTCCAAATTGGAACCATCCCCTCCTCCCACCGGGACCCGTTCCTCCCCCATGATCCGTCCCTACATCCCGGACTTGCTGCCCTCCTCCAACCCTGAACAGGAAACGACCCTTTCCAGGAAAGTGGATGGCGGCGCCATCGAGAATGTTGAAAAAGCTCACCGGACCCAATTGCGCACCTGAACTTATCCACCCCGCCAAGGCCTGCCATCTCCCGCAGCTCCTCCATGTCAATAAACCAACCTTCCAAAAATAAAGCCTTTACCTGCTCCAGCCCCTTACTTTACCAACCCCCAAAAGTGGCATCAAGTTTCTCCTGCTGATGAAAATGATGCCCAAAGAGGGCACCACCTCTCCCTACCCCCAAGCTTAAAATGCTGGTGGGGGGGGGGGGGGGGGGCGGCATGTGGCGCAGTGGTTAGCACTGGGACTACGGCGCTGAGGACCCGGATTTGAATCTCATTCCTGGGTCACCGTCCGTGTGGAGTTTGCACATTCTCCCTGTGTCTGCGTGGGTTTCACCCCCACAACCCAAAGATGTTCGGTTAGGTGGATTGGCGGCACTAAATTCCCCCTTAATTGGAAAAAAAAAGAATTGGGTACTCTAAATTTATTTATTTTTTTAAATAATCCTTAACGTGGAATTGACTGCCGGGTTTGACGAATACTTCGGCGGAGTGAACGGCAGAGTAACCGTCGCCAGCGCCTCCTGACATGATCTCTTACATGACCCCTGACTCCATTCTTAACCAGACAACCTCCTGGTTCCTGAACCAATCCAACACCTCTTAATTGGCACCCAGTAGTAAAACAACAGGTTTGGCATCCTGACTCTCCCTCTGTAAGACCCCCCTCCATATCCGAGGCAGTCGCCCCGCCCATATAATCCCCATCATAAGCCACTCCATCCTCCAGATATTCATCTTAATTGCCTACAGCCGGCCTGCCAGAGACAATGGAAGGCTGTCCCACCCCTGCAAATCTGCCTTCACCCTGATGAAATTCAGCTTGCGAAGCTGTGCCCAGTCCCTTGTCACCTGTGGTGAATGAGATTCACACAGCATTATAGTTACCAACGTCACTCTGTTCCAAGTAGATACATGTATCAGTATTGTAAGTGCAGTTGCACTACCTGATCACCAGGGGGAGTAGCTCTAGGAGTACTCGAGAGTTTGTACTGGGCTCCTCCCTTGGCTCCGCCCAGAACTCCTCCCCCTGGAGCTGCTGTATAAAGATCCGTGCCACAGAGTCAGCCAGCCAGTTCACCGAAAGTTCAACGGCTAACAGGCTGGCTCTGTTGTAAGTATATTAAAACCACTATTCTAATCCTACAAGCACGTGTCCGTAGAATTGTTGGTTCCAACACCACCTGGACCCCAAATAGCAAAAGCTAGTTCCAGCAAAGCGAAACGGCAGCCCCCTCGCCTCAGCCTCTTCCCCCTCCCCGCCTTTGAAGGACCAATGACAAAATACTCACTCTTCCCAATATTCATCTTGTATCTTGAAAAAGAACCAAACCTCTCCAATATCCCCATAATCTAGAATAATCTTTTATTGTCACAAGTATGAAGTTACTGTGCAAAGCCCCTAGTCGCCACATTCGGGTAAGCTGGTACAGGAATTGAACCCGCGCTGCTGGCCTCGTTCATTCCAAACCAACTGTCTAGCCCAGGGCCAGGCGGGATGCCTCACCCACAATGCACTCTAAAATATTGTTGACTAACGAGTTCATGATGCTCATGGCCTTGGAGGAGATGCCGGTGTTGGTGTGAACCTGCATCACTTTGTAGATGGAGTAACTCTCCTTGGACCTTCGCCGCTTCTTGCCGCCCTTTATTGCCGGTTTCTTAATGACTTTCTTGGCTCCGTTCTTGGAAGCTGGTTTTCATCACTGTCCATGAGGTCCCTTACGTCAACAAGAGATCACTGGCGTCCAAAGGTACCATATGCTCTACCCCGATCCATCTATCGCCCCCTCCCCCCACCCCCCACCTCATAATCCCTCTCCACTTGTTCGAGGCCCTCAAGGCAATTGCCAATGGCTCAATCACCAATGCGAACAACAACGGGTACATCATCCCCCTGTGCAACCTAATCGGCACCGAACTCATGGTGTTAGAGCAAACAGTGCTGCGTACAACAGCCGCGCCCACACAGACACAAACCCAAACTTTCCCAGAACAGTAAACCAGTATCCCCATGCAACCCTATCGAAGGCCTTTTCTGCGCCCAACGACACAATTATCTCTGGCTCCGGTCTTGCCGCTGGTGCAAGAACCACATGAAGCAGCCACCTCACATTAGACGACAGCTTCCTGCCCTTTACAAAGCCCATTGGGTCCACTCCCACAACCTCCAGAAGACATGGCAGAACCTTTACGTCCATATTTAGCAGAGAAATTGGCCAATACGTCCCACGCTCCGTGGGATCCTTATCCTTCTTTCAGAGGAGGGAGATAGAAGCCTGCCCCAACATCTCTGGAAGGGAATCCCATGCCAGTGAATCATTAAACATCCCCAACACCAATGGGGCCAACTGATCCACAAACTTATGACCAATGTCTATCAGACTCTATTTGGTCCTGGCATACCCCGGCTTGCAGCTTTCTCAAAGCCGCACGCATCTCATCCAAACCCAACTGCGCCTCCAAACCTTCCCGCAACTCCTCCTCTACCTGAGGAAACACTAGCCCCTCTAAAACCCAACATCCCCATTTCGGCTGCTCTGACTCATACAAGGACTGAAACAGCTCATTTATTTTTTTCTTGAGCAGACACCAATTTCATCCCCCCCTCCCAACCCCCAGGCTCCCACATCTGCACAATCTCTCTAGCAACTTCTTACCGCTTCAGCAGATGGACAAAAAGATGACTAACCTTCTCCCCATACTCATACATCGCCCACTTTACCCGAGGCACCACCCGGCCAGTGTGACCCCTCCCAGCCAAGGCCCTCCTCTAATATCCCCTCCAAAGAAACACGCCCAAACCCTACCATCATTAACAATCTCCATTGCCCTCCAAACACACACAGCCATCCCCTCAACTTTTTTAAACCACCCCCCTTCCCCCTCCAAATGCACAGTGGTTAGCATTGTTGTTTCACAGCTCCAGCGTCCCAGTTCGATTCCCGGCTTGGGTCACTCTGTGTGGAGTCTACATGTTCTCCCGGCGACTGCAAGGGTTGCCACCGGGTGCTCCGGTTTCCTCCCACAAATCCAGAAAGACGTGCTGTTAGTGAATTGGACATTCTGAATTCTCCCTCTGTGACCCGAACAGATGCTGGAATGTAGCGACTAGGGGAATTTTCACAGTAACTTCATTGCAGTGTTAATGTAAGCCTACTTGTGACAATCAAGACTTATTAGTATCAAATAAGTTCAAAAACACATAATGCACAAAGATACAAGTACAGAACCCCCCCTCTCACACACACACACAGATTGCCAAACAGTTCACCTCCAATAGCACCAACTTCCTGACAGTGATGAAGGCCCCTGTCTGCTCTGGCATATCAAGAAAGTGACCCTTAGAATCCATTGTGTTCTGCAACGTCTCCAACCATTACAAACCTCCATAAATAGACAGTCCCTCTACACTGTCCCCATCAAACACTCCCTAGACAGGTACAGCACAGGGTTAGATACCGAGTAAAGCTCCCTCTTCACTGCCCCCATCAAACACTCCCAGGACAGCTGCAGCACAGGGTTAGAAACAGAGTAAAGCTCCCTCTACATAGTCCCCATCAAACACTCCTAGGACAGGTACAGCAGGGGGTTAGATACAGAGTAAAGCTCCCTCTACACAGCCCCATCAAACAATCCCAGGACAGGTACAACACTGGATTAGATACAGAGTAAAAGCTACACTGTCCCCATCAAACAGTCCCAGGACAGGTACAGTATGGGGTTAGATACAGAGTAAAGTTAAGGGCAACACGGTGGCCTAGTGGTTAGCACAACCGCCTCACGGCGCTGAGGTCCCAGGTTCGATCCCGGCTCTGGGTCACTGTCCGTGTGGAGTTTGCACATTCTCCCCGTGTCTGCGTGGGTTTCACCCCCACAACCCAAAAATGTGCAGAGTAGGTGGATTGGCCACGCTAAATTGCCCCTTAATTGGAAAAAATAATTGGGTAATCTAAAAAAAAATTTTTTTTAAAGATACAGAGTAAAGTTCCCTCTACATTATCCCCATCAACACTCCCAGGATGGGTACAGCACAGGGTTAGCTACAGAGTAAAGCTTCCTCTACACTGTCTCCATCAAACATACCCAGGACATCTGCAGCACAGGGTTAGATCCAGAGTAAAGCTCCCTCTACACTCTCCCCATCAAACTCTCCCAGGGCTGGTACAGCACAAGGTAATGCTCCTTATCCCCACGCTGCATCTTTAATAGTCATGTGTTTTATTGGTACATTATATTAGGCTAGGGTTTTTACTAACAAACTATGGAGTGAGGAATGCTACTTAGAAAATTCTAAAACTGCAATCTCTTACCCAGTCAGCATGGAGTGCCCAACACTATTGTGGGACTGGTCAGTTAAGATGATGTAGCATGTAAATATGACAGCTTGATTCATTGAGTGTGAAATTTTGTCCACCCATCAAGATCTTCGCACAGATCTGCACTGGTGTGCGGTTAGAGATCAGTGTAATTACTGGGAGTAGCTCGGTATGTGCGCGTGCTCTGAATTTGAGTTGTGCTGTTATAATGAAGTGCATTGTTTAGAATTAGGATGTCCTTGAGTCTGCTCAAGGTCTTATTGCTTTATTCCTCGGCAGCTATTGATATTCTCTTTCCCTGCAGGCATTCTTTGAGGCTCTTGTTTATTTAGACTGCCTATTATTGAAAGTTTACAAAAGTCCTGAACTTTTATCGCACTTTAAAAACGGAAAATCGTTCTGGACAGGCCAGCCATTTTCACAGGAGCTGGAGTATGCTGTGTGCATTGATTGAGTGTGCTGTGGAAGCTGCAACGATAGCCCACTCTCTGCAGTATGTTTGTTACTGGCTCCAGTCTGTGAATGATTTAACTAGCCTCTGATTAAATCGCTGTGGAACAAGATGGTTGCTTTACTTTTTTAAAAAGAATTCAATGATCTTATACTATCCTCTCAATTGACCTTGGTATACATTGCTTGTGTTTTACATTTCCATCTTTCTCCCAGAATTGGGCATTTGGCATGACAATAGATATTTAAACCAGTAGCCCCATAGTGTCACAAGTCATACGGAAAAAAAGGCAATTGTAGGAAATTCAAAGGATTTTTCAGCTTCTATTGACATTTGATTGGGTATGAGGGGATCTAGGAGGACACAGGTTTTCTGTATTTGTTGGTTTATTTTTTTTGTGTACATTTTCTGTAGTGATGGCACAAGTTTACTTTGGATACCTGATTTGGATCTTTCGAAAGTTACACCAGGAATCTCTGTTGGATTTGCCATTAGGGATGAAAAGCACTACTCCAGATATGTCCAGAATCCCAGCCAGTCTGTCCCGGTCCTTATTTAGAGTTGGGCTCTGCCTGTCCCAGAAAACATTCCTTCCTCCAGCTGTTAACAGATGCAGAATACCATGGGACAGCACGGTTAGCACAGTTGCTTTACAGCTCCAGGGTCCCAGGTTCGATTCCCGACTTGGGTGACTGTCTGTGTGGAGGCTGCACATTCTCCTCACGTGTGCGTGGGTTTCCTCCAGGTGCTCTGGTTTCCTTCCACAGTCCAAAGATGTGCAGGTTAGCTGGATTGGCCATGATAAAATTACCCTTAGTGTCCAAAAAGCGTTTTTTGGGTTACTGGGTTCCGGTGATAGGGTGGAGGTGTGGGGCTTAGTAGGGTGCTCTTTCTAAGAGCTGGTGCAGACTCGATGGGCCGAATGGCTTCCTTCTGCATTGTAAATTCTGTGATAATACCTCATTGGCTCTCCTAAAATAAACATTCAAATCCCCATGTCGGGGATGTTTCGGTTTTGCAAGTAGTATGACATATCCTATCTGGCTTGCAGTAGCCTTGTCATGAGGCAATCTCTCTGTAAGCTACCATTTTACAATTGTTGAATAAAGTCTTGCAATGAGAAAACCCTGTGCAACACTGCTGTCTTTAAACACAGGACATGGTGCCAGGAAAAGGAGATAAAATAGAGTTTTGAAATCCTAGAAATTTTGCAGAGAAGCCTAGGCTGGGCAAGATGCACACACATGTTCAAATCTGCCCAAAGCTGCTGAAAAAGGACGAGGAAAAGCACAAACATGTTTTCTGTCAAATAGAAAGTTTATTTGTGTTTTGAGATGAAAACATGTGTTCATTTCTGAATGTGTGTAAATCCTGTTGGGATTATAGGCTGGCATTAGGGATGCCAGGTGGTACTCTGCTCAAAGCTGAAACCATCAGTGCTGCCAACGTCTTTTTGCATTTAGGGTGGTTTTATTTTACATCGATGCCCAAGGGACTAGAGTGTTGTGAAAGTTACAGGTTACTCTGATGAATTATGAGGCACACAACCTTTTCACAGGCTGCAGTTTCGGTGTTGACACTTAGGGACACAGTTCTTGTGACCAACACCCAGTAACCTGTTCTGTTCCATTCACTTTGCACACTGCAGTCTGTGCATGAACAGAACCTCTTCATTAAAAAAAAATAATGGCGATCTTGATCACGGAGTGTGAGAAAGTGAAAGAACTCCTGTTCCTTTAGATAGATGCACAGAATTTCCACTAACTCGGGACTGAATCTGCTGTATGCCTCTATTCGCCACTATTCCAACTGATCCATGTGCATTATACTTTCATGATTTATCTTTAAATTATATCATGCTTCTGTCCCCCCCCCCGCAATGACATACTCGATGATCTGAAGGTACAGAAATTCCATCAGGTCCCCTAACCAGGCCAAAGCCTGAGGCGGCAGCGGAGACCTCTGCCAGGGCTATTAACGAGGCGAAGGCCAAGACTTCTGCCTTCGGCCCTGCCTGCAGCACCAGTGAGTATGACACTCCAAAAATGGCCACCAATGGGCATGGCTCCAGCTTAACACCCAGAATCCCTGACAACGTTTCAGAAAAGGAGACCCAAAACTTAACATGGGGCAGGACCAGAATATGTGCGTGTGGTTAGCTGGCTCCCTAGAGCATTGCTCACACCTCTCCTCCACTCCCGAGAAGAACCCACTCATACGTGCTCTGGTCATGTGTGCCCTATTCACCACCTTGAACTGTATTAGACTTAACCTTGTACACGAGGAGCTGAAGTTAATCCTATGAAGTGCCTCACTCCACCCCCCTCCCCCCACCCCACCCCGTCGAAGTCCAAGCCCTGCTCGTCCTCCCGCTTCCTCTACTTGTTCCAGTGATGACTGCACCGTCGCAAACATTTGCCCATAAATGTCTTAGATCCTTCCCTCCTCTAGCTCGTCCAAAGGCAGGACCTTAACGGCTATAACCAATGGGCTTGACGAAGATTCTACCACAGAGAACTGGAGTGGAGCAGTAACAAGGGCCCTCAGACTCTGTCCTATGCACAAAGCTTCCTCCATCCGCCCCCATACAGGTCCTTAAACCACCCCCGCACCTTCTCAATGTTTGCCGCTCAGTAATAACACAGCAGATTAGATTGTGCCAACCTCCCTGATTGTCTATCCCTTTGCAGAAATGCCTTATGGAGCAAGGTACAATCACGGTCACTGAATTCCCAGATACCGATACTGAGGAGGGTGGCAACACCACATTCAACAAACTCCTAATGTTGGCTGACAACTGCCGACCCTTAACAAATCCTCTTTGCTCCTTCAAAATCACCCTTGCCAGGTAGAGCTCCAAACGTGTTACCAACACTTTAGCCAACAACTTAGCATCAGCGTTTAACAGAAAAATAGGTCAGTATGACCCACGCTCCATGGGATCATTTTCCTTTTTCAGAGTTAAGAAAATCGATTCCTGCGCCAGCCTGGCTGGCAAACCCCCCCCCCCCCCCCCCCCCCCCCCCCCCAGACAGGGAAACAGGGAAAGCAGATTACTGCTGAGTTAAGTGCTGCTTTCCAACACTATCAATGACATCTTTGATCATTTTGCCTACGGGATATTAATAGGCTGGAATATTGTCAGGGCCCATAGCCTTTGCAGTAACCAGTGCCATCAGCCATTTCTTGATATCACGAGTGAATCGAATTGACTGAAGACTGACAACTGTGATGGTGGGGACCTCCTGAGGGGCCGAGATGGATCATCCACTTGGAACTTCTGGCTGAAGGAAGGGATTATCAGTGATGGAGACGTTCATAAAGCTTCCTTCACTGGTTACTTGTTTAATTGTCCACCATCATTCACAATTGGATGTGACAGGTCTGGAGCTTCGATCTGATTTGTATGCTGTGGCATTGTTCAACTATATTGGTAGCATGCTGCATCTGCTCTTCCTCTTGGACTATGGCTAATTATATAGTCGTGTGTTGTAGCTTCACCAGGTTGACACCTCATTTTTAGCTATGCCTGTTGTTGCACTTGGCATGCCCTCCTGTACTCTTCATTGAACCAGGGTTGATCTCCTGGTTTGGTAGTAATGGTAGAGTGGGGGATATGCCAGACTATGAGGTAACAAATTGTGGTTGAGTACAGTTCTGCTGCTGCTGATGACCCACAACATCTCATAGTTACCCAGTCTTGATCTATTTGTATCTATACCATTTTGCATGTTGCTAGTATTGTAGCACTGCTGGTGTCTGTCTCTCTGCTACAAGATGGTGGACATTGGCATTCTGTACTGTTGCTACTGTCTGTGCATCTTCCAAATGGTGTTCAAATTGGAGGAGTACCGATTCATCAACTTGAGGGATGGAGGTGTGGCAGTCGGTGGTAAGTAGCAGGAGATGTCCTCGCCCATGTTTGATGTAATGCCATGAGACTTCATGGGGTCCAGGGTCAATGTTGAGGACTCCTAGGGACACACCCTCCTGACTGTGAGCACTGTGCTGACATCTATGATGGGTCATAAGGCTGTTGCTTGTCTCGATTATGTATCAATTTTGGCACCAGTACCTCCCCGGCTGTTCGAACGTTTCTGGTGCCTAGATCGATACTGGGTGGTCTCTCATTTTTATTCCTGATGGACTTTTGGTAGCCATTTAATCAAATAGTGATTTGCTAGATCATATCAACCGAGAGCGATTGGCGACTCCATCATATCAACCGAGAGCAATTGGTGGCTCCATCATGTCAACCGAGAGTGATTGGTGGCTCCATCATGTCAACCGAGAGCGATTGGTGGCTCCATCATGTCAACCGAGAGTGATTGGTGGCTCCATCATGTCAACCGAGAGTGATTGGCGGCTCCATCATGTCAACCGAGAGTGATTGGCGGCTCCATCATGTCAACCGAGAGTGATTGGCGGCTCCATCATGTCAACCGAGAGTGATTGGCGGCTCCATCATGTCAACCGAGAGCAATTGGCGGCTCTATCATGTCAACCGAGAGCGATTGGCGGCTTGATAATTTCAAATGAGAGTGATTGGTGGCTCCATCATGTCAACCGAGAGTGATTGGTGGCTCCATCATGTCAACCGAGAGTGATTGGCGGCTCCATCATGTCAACCGAGAGTGATTGGCGGCTCCATCATGTCAACTGAAAGCGATTGGCGGCTCCATCATGTCAACCGAGAGCAATTGGCGGCTCTATCATGTCAACCGAGAGCGATTGGCGGCTCCATCATGTCAACCGAGAGCGATTGGCGGCTTGATAATTTCAAATGAGAGCGATTGACGGCTCCGTCATTTTAACCGAGAGCGATTGGCGGCTCCATCATTTCAGAAGGTGGTTAATAGTCAAGCGCGCTGCTGTGGGTCTGAAATCATTTGACTGGACAAAAATAGCAGGATCATAGAATCCCTACAGTGCAGAAGGAGGCCATTCGGCCATCGAGTCTGAACCGACCCTTGCAAAGAGCACCCTCCCTCAGCCCATGCCCTCACCATATCCCCATATCCCAACCTAATAAAGCCAATCCACCTGACCTGCATATCTTTGGACTGCAGGATGAAACTGGAGCACCCAGAGGAAACCCACGCACACGTGGGGAGAACGTGCAAACTCCACAGTCAGTCGCCGAAGGTCTGAATTGAATCCGGGTCCCTGTGCTGTGAGGCAGCAGTGATAACCACTGTGTCACCGTGCCACAGACTTCTTTTCTTAAAGGACATTAGTGATGCAGATGGGTTTTTACAAGTTTTATAGTTAACATTCCTGATGCCAGCCTTTTTATTCCAGGTCTCTTTAATTAACTTTATTTAAATTCCTCAGCTGCCCTGTTGGGATTTGAATTCATGTCTCCCTGTAAACGTGTCGCACTTGATTAAATTGTGTAAATCCTGTACGTCCCATAATTGCTTTCTTCTTTTTACTTGGCAGCAGTTTGTGGGTTGTTGTTGAGCATGAGTAACATTTGTTGATGGTTTGTGTGGGTGAGGTTGTGGTGTTGGGTCTGTCCTGTAAGGAATGGAAGTGGGATTTGATGGGCTGAGAAGGTGTTGGTCTGTATGTCACTACACCGGGACTTGGCAGAAGTTGGAAGCAGCTGAATGTACATCAAGAATTTTCTGGATTTTCTGGATAACTAGTCCAGCGACAATACCACTACATCACCACCTCCCCTGTAATCCGAAGGAGAGATAGGTTTATGTCAAATTGCCGTGAATTGCATACTGTTATTATCTTAAATTGTGTCTAATATAGCTGCCTGCCTGAGTTACATAGTGAGTTGCTTACTTCTGACTTGTCTCAGCGAAACCAGGAACTGGGGGTATTGGAGCCAGATTGTGGCCATCATGATTTTTCTCTGAGTTTAATTATGCACACAACTCTAACCCACTCATACCTGTTCGGAGTTAGTAAAAATAAATAATGTACTGTTCGACAGGCACAATTAACAAAAGGAAAATTCAAGTAAAATTAAATTGCCCCACTTTGAGGTGAGACTGAGAGAAAACCTGAAATTTCTGTATTTGGTTTAGTTTAATTTAAATAGCCAGTTTAAATAACTAATTTAAGTAAATAAAAAAATGGCTGCAGTCCTTTTAAAATCCTGGACTAGGAAGGAGAGTCAGAATGGATTTGTTTGACTTGATTGATGATGGTCCAGGGGGTGGGGGGTATATAGACTTTCAAAAGTTCTTTAATGTATTTGGCCTGTTTGCAAGATTGAAGTTTGTGGTATAAAAAGGGGCAATGGTAGAATCGACATGAGGTTGGAGATGGGATAGAAAAGAGAGTTGTGGTCATTGTCAGACAGCACAGGAGGATACAGTGTAGTTCACCGAATGTTCAATGTAAGTCTCACTGCTGGTTTTGGCAGATTTTAATCATTTGGGGATCGCGCTGTACTGGACACCATTCAGAAACTTGTAATTGCAGCAAAACTTCCAAGTGTAATACACCCTGGTGGAAGTGTGGGTGAGCACTGTGATGGGTCTTCAATGTCGGGATCTGTGAATTCCTCTCCTGTTTCGCTGTCAGAGCTGGAGTCAAGGACTTGGCCCTTTGACCCTCTTGATTGCTTCCCAGATGAGAAATGAAATGAAAGTGACATGATGGTGGCACAGTGGTTATCACTGCTGCCTCACAGCTCCAGGGACCTGGATTTAAGTCCAGCTTCGGGTGACTGTGTGGAGTTTGCCCTTTCTCCCCGTGTCTGCGTGGGTTTCCTCCAGGTGCTCCAGTTTCCTCCCACAGTCCAATGATGGATTGGCCATGATTGTTGCCCCTTAGAGTCCAAAAGGTTAGGTGGGGTTACTGTGTTAAGGGGATTGGATGGGAGCCTCTGCCTAAGTAGGGTACCATTTCAGAGGGTCGGTGCAGACCCGATGGGCCGAATGGTCTCCGTCTGCACTGTAGTGATTCTATGTGCCTGCAAAAAAAAAAAGAGGTCATTAGTGCATGGCAGAGGCATGAGAAACTGAGGACATCACCCTCCACATGGTTGCCTGATGGATGCTGTAATGCTGGATTCTCACTTGGTTGAGCGCCATCGACTTCCCGATCAGGACCGTAACAGTCCTCATCCTCTACAACCAGCTGAATCATTGTCTTCAAAGTCGGTGATCACCTTGAGTCCAACCATTCCTTTGCCAGTCTGGGATCTCGCCGCCTTGTGTGAGCCAGCTTATCCTGCATGAAGACAGATGGAGAGAGTGTAAGCAGGACACGTGGCAGGGCAGATGCTAAGAGTGTCTGACATGCGTGGTTGGTGAGTGGGAGCAGTGAAATGATGAGGAGATGACCTGCAGGGGAGATGAAGATGTGTGTGGGAGAGCGAGTAGTGATGTCCCTTGAGCTGGAGATGAGTGAGATTCATGTGGATGTGCAATGGAAATGAAATGAAATGAAAATCGCTTATTGTCACAAGTAAGCTTCAAATGAAGTTACTGTGAAAACCCCTAGTCGCCACATTCCGGCGCCTGTTCGGGGAAATGGTACGGGAATTGAACCGTGCTGCTGGCCTGCCCTGGTCTGCTTTAAAAGCCAGCGATTTAGCCCAGTGTACTGAACCAGCCCCTGGTTGCTAATGTGTGAGTAATAAGGAGAGTGACGTAACCTGATAAAATGGAAGAGATCCTTCATCCTCTAGTGGCACTGGATGGCTGTTCTCTTCTGCAGAGGGTTGACACTGACCACTGCCCCCCATGCTGCATTGGTCACCTTGGATACAGGTCTTTGCCCAGAGCATAGGCAGAGTACATCACAGCGGGGCCTCCACTGCAACCAGCAGACACACGAGGGAGGTGTCAGTGTATTCTGAGGTAGCATGCTTCTTAGCTTTGACAACCATGACTTTCCACCAGCAAGTGTGCTCACTTTGTGCAGAGGCCACCATCAAATATGGCACCCGGATCATTGAAGAGATGAGGTGATGGTGGGACAGGTGAATCAGAGGCTGCCCACCAGCAATACAGCATAGAAACCACGCCTACACATAGTTTTGACTAAGTGCCGCACATTGGAAGAAAGCCGCTATTGCTTTCGGGTTAAATGCCGCATTCCCCCCTGAAATCCGACTTTGCCGATTTCTGGGACGATTCTGTCCATAGGCTGGGTGGATGGGGAGGCAGTGGCAGATAAAATTCAGAGAAAAATGTGAGGTGAAACATTTTGGTAGAACGATGGGGAGAGACGGTATGCATGAAAATGTAGAATTCTAAAGGAGGTGCAAGAACAGAAATATCTGCTGTCTTTGTACAGGAATCTTTGATGGTGCTAGAACAGAATAACAAAGCTTCTAATAAATCATAAAATCGAGGAACAGAGTACAAGAATGAGGAGATTATTGTTAAGCACTGATAAAATACAATGTACCACTTGGGGAGGGAAGGATCTTGCAGTTGGTAATCCAATGAATCTGCTGCCATTGTCCTTCTCAGTTGCAGATTGCAGGTTTGGAAGGTGCTGTTGAAGGAGACATGGTGAGTTGCAGTAGTGCATTTTGTAAATGTTACACATGGCTGCTACTGTGGGTCGGTGGTGCAGGGTGTGAATGTTTATGGTAGAGATGCCAGTCAAGTGGGCTGCTTTGTCCTGGATGGGAATCGAACCTGGGACCCTGACGCTGTGAAGCAACAGTGCTAACCACTGTGTCACTGAATGATTTTGCAGAGCAGATGGAGATCATTCATCCCACTATGTCTGTCCTCGTTCCATGCAAATGCTGACTAATCACACACACAATCCAACACGTACACTAAGGATGAATATGGATAAAGTTAGTGCACGTTTACAGATTACAGTTCATGTAGTCTCTGATTTATGGTTTCCCAGGTGGCAGGTCTGTGGTTTCTTGAATGGATTTAAAGTTGAGGTGAGGGTCTTGTAAACTGAAGCATTCACAGCATGTTGCGGGTTTCCCTGTAGTCGAATAGCTGGGAGGGTGTTTCCCAGGTGTGCTTTGAAACTGGGACAGGGTAAGTCTTTAGCTGCTTGATGACTTGCAGCTAGTTTCTCAGATTGGCCGACAGATGATGATTCTGATGAATCTACTGGGTCCTGGGATAATCACGGTGCAGTCCTTGAAACCAATTTCAATCACTTGACTGATGGGTTAGCACATCTGAGGCCCATCCAGTCTAGTTTGGATGGGGGATGCCGTTGTGATACAATGAGAAGTTGATAGTGGCCATAAAGTTTATGAAACAGGAAGACGGGCAGTCTTCAATCTCCATTGTCTTTAGTGTTGGTCCATCTTTAAATAATGAAATGTGTGAATTCCACAAATGGCTGTAAGATACTCAACTATTTCCATATTTAATTCAATATTCGGCAGAGACTTGATACTGTTAATAGTGCAAAATCCAAAAGTCACAGACTTTGCAGCAGCCATATTAACAGCTTGTTTGTGTCCAATTTTTTAAAAGTATAGACTGTGTAAATTCAAAATGTGAGATGGCTCTACTGGGCATGATAGCTCAGTCTTTACTTATCTGAATGCCACTCTGATTTCTCCAGTTCTCTGCTCACCATCTGCACTCTGCCCAGATAATAACTTCCTCGGATACAGCATCTTGTGTATCCGATGAGGTGGTATTCAAGGCCCTGCCTGCTTGGAAGGGGTATGCTCCTCTGTATCTTTGCCAATAATTACCTCTCAATTGATATCACTAAAGATAAACAGACTATTAGCATATTGTTTTATGAGGAACTTACTATGTAAACATTGTCACATTGCCTGAAGTGTCTTCTATATCACGTCAGTGACTGCACTGCAAATGTGCTTTAATGGTTGTAAAACACATTGAGATGTCGGAGACTGTGAAAGCTGCTATACAAATGCAAGTCTTTCTTATTTTCATTATCCCTTGGGCTACCCTGTTCTCCCATTGTCCCTGTGAATTTGTTTATTTTTTCATGGGAGGGGAGCAACAGCAGTCCCCGTCCCTCATTTCCCTTGGGGACATGGAGATGCCACCTTCTTGAACTGCTACAGTCTGTGCAGTGGAAGTACTCTCATAGTACTCAGGAATTCCCAGATATTCCCTGCCATAATGAAGGAGGAGCAACGTTTTTCTAAGTCAGGATGGAGTGTGACATAAGAGGAGAACTGGAGCTCGTGGTGTTCCCATCTGCATACTGTCTTGCCCATCAATGTTGTAGAAATCTTAACACCCTGATCCTGGTCCTACCCTTCAGATTTCTCCAGCTCATCCCACCATATCTCCTACAGCTTGGTAATCGTCAAAAAACGTGCATATGTTGGCAGTAGGCAGTATAATTGTGCGTGAGCATACTGATGCTGAAGTACTTGGATTGGTATAGAGGGATAGGGTACTAGGAAGTGCTGATGGTTTTGACCAAGGGTGGTATTATGACTGGTATAGGCTTGGAGGACCGAAGGGCCTATTCCTGTGCTCTATTGTTCGTTGTAATTGGGTCAGAGAGGCTGTCAGATAGTAAATGGACCAGACTATTGTACACACTTCAGAACTGCCTCCACTTGGTGATTAGAAAGAAATTGAAACTACGATGAGCTCGCCTTCTAGTTAATGCTGATTTTTATTAAAAATTGGTTGCAGTGATTCTCATAACATGGTGGGTTTGAAGGAATTCAGGTAATGACATGGGCGTTGCCCTCGCTTGATCCAATATGTTGCCTTTGATGGGATGTGTCTGTCTTACAGGGAACTGGTCCACGTCATCCGACACCTATCAGAAGCCCTGCATAAAGCTAAGCTGAAAGTTGTGTTGGTGATTCCTCCAGCGATCTCTCCAGGGTAAGCACTGGATAACACATGGTTTTTTCAATCTGGAAATGTATATAACATCCTGGAAAAGAAGCATTAGAGCACCTAATTACTGATCAGTGAAATGTCCCTCTGCTTTCATTGACGTGCTGCTTGATCAAGGAGATCTGAGAGAGTGTAAACCCAGTAAAGAACTCCTCCGGGAAGAATAAATATATCCCGTACCAGGTTTTTAATAAATAGTCTATTGTTTCCAAACTGTTGTTAAATCTTATTCTTCATCTTCTTTCATTAAGTCCTACTGCAGCTCAGCACAATGTGAATAAACTAGTGCAAGACCAAGCTCAGAATAAACCCGAGGTCGTCTTGTATGTCAGGAACAGGGTTAGGAAGTTGTAAGTCTACTGAAAATCATGGTAATGTGTATGGTTTTTAGTGAGAGTATAAATGAGGATGCATTGTTAAAGAGAGTGTACAGTCAATAGTGAAGAAAGTGCAGATGTCCCAACTCTAGTGCAATAAGTGAAAGTATACATTCCTCCAGGCGTGGGATCGCCCTCCATGGCCTTGTTGGTGAAGACATCACATGGACTTACAGATCTAAACGTCGGGGTTTGATTTCTCGTTTATGCCCATTGCCTGTTTATAGCTGAGATAATGATAGATGTTTTACAATTGGCTTTGGTTCAACCATGTAAGGGAGGGTTCCTGATTTAACACCCTGGGCAAGTGCACAGTCAATTCCAGCACTTGAACTGGAGTCCAACCCAAGTGAATTAACCAATAAATCATACAAAGATACCTGAATTCTTTCGCCCTTAGCTTCCCAATAATTACAGTCACCAGGTGTGTACATTTAAACACAATTACTGTTTATTTATGACTAGAATATGAAACATCCAGTGAATACAGCAGCTTCACGTCAAGCTAATATCTGACTCTTTCACTGCCCCATCCTCTACCCATACACAAGACAAACAAATACACAGGGGTGGAAAAATAATGAGGATTAAGCTTAAAAGATAAGAGTCCTTGCTTCAGATGATGAGTTCTTCAGTGCACCTTCTTCACAGTATGAGGTGTGGATTAAAGTCTCTGGGATACAGCTTGTAATGATCTTCTTTGCAGTTCAGCAATGTAACTTACTCACGGCTTGTCCAAGAAAGGCCTCTGGCTTCACATTACCTGTTTACCGAGAGAGTCACCAGATTCTGGTGTCTGGTTCAAATCAGTCTTTTCTGCAGAGAGAGAATTATCAGATTCTCCCAGTGGTCTTTTGGTGAAAATTAACGGGATATTTCTGGAGTGAGTTGGTTAGATTCCTCCATCCGGCCTACAGGATCAAAAGTAAAATGAAAACACAAAAGCCTTGTTCACTGAACAGAATAACAATGTGATCAGATACAATCACCACCTGCCACGGGGCAGAGCACTGCCTCTTTTGGCCAAGTCATCACTGATCTCTCCTGTTGCTGAAATCCACTGCTTGAATTTAAACGCACAGGTGACTTAGAAGCTGCCTGGTTTGAAAGTCACAGGTCCACCAATCATCCATGGATCAAAAATGCAATAGCAAAATTAAAGAGAGGGGAAATAAGGGAATAATCAGGGAACAGACCGGAAGAACCCATGCAACATTCAGTGGCAGTGATTGGGAAGTACATACAAGTGTGTGGAGATTCGATCAAGGCTGGTTAGCTGAAACAAAATTATTTTCCATGATTAACTGCAATATATCTGTGATGAATTACACTGTGTTTATTACAGTTCATCTGTGGTGAATTACGCTGTGTTTATTACAGTTTATTTTGCGGTTAATTTCATCTGTGTATGGTGAATTATGTTGTGTTTATTACAGTTCATCTTTTTGTTGGAAATTACAATTGGTTTATTACAGTAATCTGTGGTGAATTACGTTGTTTGTTACATTATGTTTGTTACAGTTCATCTTTTTCTTGTGAATTACATTGTGTTTATTACAGTTTTATTTGTTTGTAGTGAATTTAATCTGTGGTGAATTATGTTGTGTTTATTACAGTACATTTGTTTGTGGTAAATTGCCTTGTGTTTATTACAGTTTATCTGTGGTGAATTACATTGTGTTCATTGCTGTTTCTGTTTGTGTTAGTTTTACTGGTGCCCCAGATGTTCCTGATTTCTCCCGTAGTAGCATCAGGTTTCCATTTTGTGTAAGGAAAACAAAGGTTGTTTTATGGAATTAGGGAAAACATAGGTTGTTTTATGGAATTAGATTTGTATTGGTAAACATCATAAATAATGTATCGGTTTAGATACAAGCTGGGCAAAGGTGTTTGTGTATGTGGGGGTTGGTTAAGTTCCAACTTTTTCCATTGTGGTTAGAGAGGATTATGGCGTGAAGAATAAATAGAGCTAGCAGTGGTTGCTTGGCAACAAGAGGGCCGTTTAAGGATTTTTTAAAAAGCTTGGTAGTTTTAGCTGAATTTGTGGGTTGTTAGGGATAGGTAATGCAAGAGAAGGCAGCTGTCGCAACTCTGCTCAAACCAGTTCTTTACAGGGCTAGGGAGGGAACATTTCTCTCAGCTATGCTAGAAGGAAATCATACCATGGATTAATAAGTGCAGATATCTGAAGAGTCTCTATTTAAGGAAACTAGAGTAAGGAGAGAGGTTGCCAAGAAGTCTGAGGTTAAAGGTAGTAAAGGGAGACAGAGCTGAGAAGAAGGCAGAGATGCCAGAAAGATATCTGAATTGATTTGTGAGATCTTACTACAGCCTGATGAATGCGAGTTGCAATAACTACAGAAGTCGGTAGCTGGATCTGAGTTTGTGTAAAAGCAGTTAAGACAAAGGAAACCTAAAAGGGTTGGTGTAAAATCCTGGACTGGATTCCCCATTAAAAAGAACAAAGAAAAGTACAAAGTGCAATGGAAGCTTTGTTTAAAAGTACAATTTGAAAAACATGGACTGGAATCAGAATGCAAACTGCTACGCATAAGCATTATTTGAATCACAGAATCACTCCAGCGCCAAAGGCTCATCAAATCTGCACCGATCCTCTGAAAGAGCACCCCATCTTAGCCCCATCCTGTCCCCATAACGCAGTAACCCCACCTTACATTTTGGACACGAAGGGACAATTTAGCATGGCCAATTCACCTAACCTGCCCGGTTTGGATTGTGGGAGGAAACTGAAGCATCCGGAGAAAACCCATGCAGACACTGGGAGAACAGGCAGACAATCACCCAAGGTCAGAATCCAACCCAGGTCCCTGGTACTGTGAGGCAGCAGTGCTAACCGCTGTGCCACCGTGTCGCCCTATAATGCATTATGGTACCTGGTCCAGACCCAATTTATAAGAGAAAACTGGATGAGACCCTAACAATTTTTCAATTTGCAATACTGTGAGGAAACTATACTTCGCTCTGTGACAATACCCTGGGCCAGTGTGCGGTTAGTTCCAGCCCCACTGGCCCCGAAGTCACAACACAAGTAAATTAACCAATAAAAATACCAAAGTCTTTGGTCCTTGGCTGCCCAATAATTACAGTCACCAGGTTTGTAAACGTAAACACAATGACTGTTTATTCATAACAAGAACTGTAATGAACTGTGCAGCAAATATAACTGGTTAACTATTAACTAGTTCCTAACTCCCCCACTTTAACTATATATACAGGGTGAACATCATAAGTGAAAGCAAAAAGAGTCTTTGTTTCAGGTGATGGGCAGCAGGGTAGCATGGTGGTTAGCATAAATGCTTCACAGCTCCAGGGTCCCCGGTTCGATTCCCGGCTGGGTCACTGTCTGTGTGGAGTCTGCACGTCCTCCCCCTGTGTGCGTGGGTTTCCTCCGGGTGCTCCGGTTTCCTCCCACAGTCCAAAGATGTGCGGGTTAGGTGGATTGGCCATGCTAAATTGCCCATAGTGTCCTAATAAAAGTAAGGTTAAGGGGGGGGTTGTTGGGTTACGGGTATAGGGTGGATACGTGGGTTTGAGTAGGGTGATCATGGCTCGGCACAATATTGAGGGCCGAAGGGCCTGTTCTGTGCTGTACTGTTCTATGTTCTATGGTTTTTAGCACACCTTTCTTCACAGCAAGCTTACAGATTAAAGTCTCCGTTTTCAGCCTGTACCAGTCTTCTCTGTAGAATCATTCATTGATTCAGTTTCTCTGTAGTTTAGAAATGCAGTACTTTCAGCTTTCCTGGAAAGGCACTTCTGTTCAAAAGTTTCTGTCAGATCATGGCTTGTATTCAGGCCTATGTAGTTTCAGTAATACAGCACACACTGCAGGCTTTCTGGAGAGAAATATAGTTGCTCCTGCCTCTGATTTTATGGAGAGAGAAAGATAACACTTACAGCAGCTTTTCTGGAGAGTGATAGCACTCATAGGCTTTGTGGAGAGAAATAGTATTAATGGCGGGTTTTCCGGAGATAGATATAGTTGGGTCTGCTTCTGACTTTCTGGACAGAGTGATAGCATTCGCAGCAGCCTTTCTGGGGCGAGTTTGGAGGTTCTAACCCCGGGTAGCCAGAATCAAAACTGAAAACTCCTTGGGACTCTGCAAAGCATTCCACTGGGAGACAGTCCAATCACCACTTGTTACCAGGCAGAGTCTGGCCTTTTGGGCCAATTCATTGGCCACCAGCCAATCAGTCAAACTGAGTCTCACCCATCTCTCTCATTGGTGCCGAAAAGTATGTAGTCTCCTGTTCAAACCAGCACCGGCTAGCAAAGTGATCTCTCCTGCAACTTCTGAATTCTTCTGCTTGAATTAAAGATGCAGCCAACATTCCTCTTAAAGAGACATGTCCATTAATCATCCGTGGATCAAAATAGAACGGCACAGTAAAAGAAAGGGGAAATAAGGGGAATAAACAGGATGAGCCTTTACAGCTGTATGAGGGATACCACTGACAAATACAGATCTTTTATATTAAATCAAACTTTATTATTAACATTGCAGTAATCATATTAACATTCCAGTAAATAACTTTTCAATTAGCAATTAAACAATTCTGAAAATTAAAATGTTTAACTATAAACATTAGACCTTCTCTATCTCGAATTAAGCAAAGCTCATTGCAGGTCAAAAGCCACTAGTAAATAAAGTTAGCAAACACAGGGATACTTACTCTACTGTTTAGAGATTTCCCTTCAGAAAAGTAGAGATAGACTCTTTGAGGCACAGACTACAAATCCTTCTGTCTGTCTCTGCTGCTACATACCCACTTCCCCCATTAATATCCTACAGCCAAAGCTGCTGCTACATACCCACTTCCCCCATTAATATCCTACAGCCAAAGCTGCTGCATGCTACATACCCACATCCCTCATTAATATCCTACAGCCAAAGCTGCTGCTACATACCCACTTCCCCCATTAATATCCTACAGCCAAAGCTGCTGCTACATACCCACTTCCCCCATTAATATCCTACAGACAAAGCTGCTGCTACATACCCACTTCCCCCATTAATATCCTACAGCCAAAGCTGCTGCATGCTACATACCCACTTCCCCCATTAATATCCTACAGCCAAAGCTGCTGCTACATACCCACTTCCCCCATTAATATCCTACAGCCAAAGCTGCTGCTACATACCCACTTCCCCCATTAATATCCTACAGCCAAAGCTACTGCTACATACCCACTTCCCCCATTAATATCCTACAGCCAAAGCTGCTGCTACGTACCCACTTCCCCCATTAATATCCTACAGCCAAAGCTGCTGCTACATACCCACTTCCCCCATTAATATCCTACAGCCAAAGCTGCTGCTACATACCCGACTTCCCCCATTAATATCCTACAGCCAAAGCTGCTGCTACATACCCACTTCCCCCATTAATATCCTACAGCCAAAGCTGCTGCTACATACCCACTTCCCCCATTAATATCCTACAGCCAAAGCTGCTGCTACATACCCACTTCCCCCATTAATATCCTACAGCCAAAGCTGCTGCTACATACCCACTTCCCCCATTAATATCCTACAGCCAAAGCTGCTGCTACATACCCACTTCCCCATTAATATCCTACAGCCAAAGCTGCTGCATGCTACATACCCACTTCCCCCATTAATATCCTACAGCCAAAGCTGCTGCTACATACCCACTTCCCCCATTAATATCCTACAGCCAAAGCTGCTGCTACATACCCACTTCCCCCATTAATATCCTACAGCCAAAGCTGCTGCTACATACCCACTTCCCCATTAATATCCTACAGCCAAAGCTGCTGCTACATACCCACTTCCCCCATTAATATCCTACAGCCAAAGCTGCTGCTACATACCCACTTCCCCCATTAATATCCTACAGCCAAAGCTGCTGCTACATACCCACTTCCCCCATTAATATCCTACAGCCAAAGCTGCTGCTACATACCCACTTCCCCCATTAATATCCTACAGCCAAAGCTGCTGCTACATACCCACTTCCCCCATTAATATCCTACAGCCAAAGCTGCTGCTACATACCCACTTCCCCCATTAATATCCTACAGCCAAAGCTGCTGCTACATACCCACTTCCCCCATTAATATCCTACAGCCAAAGCTGCTGCTACATACCCACTTCCCCCATTAATATCCTACAGCCAAAGCTGCTGCTACATACCCACTTCCCCCATTAATATCCTACAGCCAAAGCTGCTGCTACATACCCACTTCCCCCATTAATATCCTACAGCCAAAGCTGCTGCTACATACCCACTTCCCCCATTAATATCCTACAGCCAAAGCTGCTGCTACATACCCACTTCCCCCATTAATATCCTACAGCCAAAGCTGCTGCTACATACCCACTTCCCCCATTACTATCCTACAGCCAAAGCTGCTGCTACATACCCACTTCCCCCATTAATATCCTACAGCCAAAGCTGCTGCTACATACCCACTTCCCCCATTAATATCCTACAGCCAAAGCTGCTGCTACATACCCACTTCCCCCATTAATATCCTACAGCCAAAGCTGCTGCTACATACCCACTTCCCCCATTAATATCCTACAGCCAAAGCTGCTGCTACATACCCACTTCCCCCATTAATATCCTACAGCCAAAGCTGCTGCTACATACCCACTTCCCCCATTAATATCCTACAGCCAAAGCTGCTGCTACATACCCACTTCCCCCATTAATATCCTACAGCCAAAGCTGCTGCTACATACCCACTTCCCCCATTAATATCCTACAGCCAAAGCTGCTGCTACATACCCACTTCCCCCATTAATATCCTACAGCCAAAGCTGCTGCTACATACCCACTTCCCCCATTAATATCCTACAGCCAAAGCTGCTGCTACATACCCACTTCCCCCATTAATATCCTACAGCCAAAGCTGCTGCTACATACCCACTTCCCCCATTAATATCCTACAGCCAAAGCTGCTGCTACATACCCACTTCCCCCATTAATATCCTACAGCCAAAGCTGCTGCTACATACCCACTTCCCCCATTAATATCCTACAGCCAAAGCTGCTGCTACATACCCACTTCCCCCATTAATATCCTACAGCCAAAGCTGCTGCTACATACCCACTTCCCCCATTAATATCCTACAGCCAAAGCTGCTGCTACATACCCACTTCCCCCATTAATATCCTACAGCCAAAGCTGCTGCTACATACCCACTTCCCCCATTAATATCCTACAGCCAAAGCTGCTGCTACATACCCACTTCCCCCATTAATATCCTACAGCCAAAGCTGCTGCTACATACCCACTTCCCCCATTAATATCCTACAGCCAAAGCTGCTGCTACATACCCACTTCCCCCATTAATATCCTACAGCCAAAGCTGCTGCTACATACCCACTTCCCCCATTAATATCCTACAGCCAAAGCTGCTGCTACATACCCACTTCCCCCATTAATATCCTACAGCCAAAGCTGCTGCTACATACCCACTTCCCCCATTAATATCCTACAGCCAAGCTGCTGCTACATACCCACTTCCCCCATTAATATCCTACAGCCAAAGCTGCTGCTACATACCCACTTCCCCCATTAATATCCTACAGCCAAAGCTGCTGCTACATACCCACTTCCCCCATTAATATCCTACAGCCAAAGCTGCTGCTACATACCCACTTCCCCCATTAATATCCTACAGCCAAAGCTGCTGCTACATACCCACTTCCCCCATTAATATCCTACAGCCAAAGCTGCTGCTACATACCCACTTCCCCCATTAATATCCTACAGCCAAAGCTGCTGCTACATACCCACTTCCCCCATTAATATCCTACAGCCAAAGCTGCTGCTGCTACATACCCACTTCCCCCATTAATATCCTACAGCCAAAGCTGCTGCTACATACCTACTTCCCCCATTAATATCCTTCAGCCAAAGCTGCTGCTGCTACATACCCACTTCCCCCATTAATATCCTACAGCCAAAGCTGCTGCTACATACCCACTTCCCCCATTAATATCCTACAGCCAAAGCTGCTGCTACATACCCACTTCCCCCATTAATATCCTACAGCCAAAGCTGCTGCTACATACCCACTTCCCCCATTAATATCCTACAGCCAAAGCTGCTGCTACTTACCCACTTCCCCCATTAATATCCTACAGCCAAAGCTGCTGCTACATACCCACTTCCCCCATTAATATCCTACAGCCAAAGCTGCTGCTACATACCCACTTCCCCCATTAATATCCTACAGCCAAAGCTGCTGCTACATACCCACTTCCCCCATTAATATCCTACAGCCAAAGCTGCTGCTACATACCCACTTCCCCCATTAATATCCTACAGCCAAAGCTGCTGCTACATACCCACTTCCCCCATTAATATCCTACAGCCAAAGCTGCTGCTGCTACATACCCACTTCCCCCATTAATATCCTACAGCCAAAGCTGCTGCTACATACCCACTTCCCCCATTAATATCCTACAGCCAAAGCTGCTGCTACATACCCACTTCCCCCATTAATATCCTACAGCCAAAGCTGCTGCTACATACCCACTTCCCCCATTAATATCCTACAGCCAAAGCTGCTGCTACATACCCACTTCCCCCATTAATATCCTACAGCCAAAGCTGCTGCTACATACCCACTTCCCCCATTAATATCCTACAGCCAAAGCTGCTGCTACATACCCACTTCCCCCATTAATATCCTACAGCCAAAGCTGCTGCTACATACCCACTTCCCCCATTAATATCCTACAGCCAAAGCTGCTGCTACATACCCACTTCCCCCATTAATATCCTACAGCCAAAGCTGCTGCTACATACCCACTTCCCCCATTAATATCCTACAGCCAAAGCTGCTGCTACATACCCACTTCCCCCATTAATATCCTACAGCCAAAGCTGCTGCTACATACCCACTTCCCCCATTAATATCCTACAGCCAAAGCTGCTGCTACATACCCACTTCCCCCATTAATATCCTACAGCCAAAGCTGCTGCTACATACCCACTTCCCCCATTAATATCCTACAGCCAAAGCTGCTGCTACATACCCACTTCCCCCATTAATATCCTACAGCCAAAGCTGCTGCTACATACCCACTTCCCCCATTAATATCCTACAGCCAAAGCTGCTGCTACATACCCACTTCCCCCATTAATATCCTACAGCCAAAGCTGCTGCTACATACCCACTTCCCCCATTAATATCCTACAGCCAAAGCTGCTGCTACATACCCACTTCCCCCATTAATATCCTACAGCCAAAGCTGCTGCTACATACCCACTTCCCCCATTAATATCCTACAGCCAAAGCTGCTGCTACATACCCACTTCCCCCATTAATATCCTACAGCCAAAGCTGCTGCTACATACCCACTTCCCCCATTAATATCCTACAGCCAAAGCTGCTGCTACATACCCACTTCCCCCATTAATATCCTACAGCCAAAGCTGCTGCTACATACCCACTTCCCCCATTAATATCCTACAGCCAAAGCTGCTGCTACATACCCACTTCCCCCATTAATATCCTACAGCCAAAGCTGCTGCTACATACCCACTTCCCCCATTAATATCCTACAGCCAAAGCTGCTGCATGCTACATACCCACTTCCCCCATTAATATCCTACAGCCAAAGCTGCTGCTACATACCCACTTCCCCCATTAATATCCTACAGCCAAAGCTGCTGCTACATACCCACTTCCCCCATTAATATCCTACAGCCAAAGCTGCTGCTACATACCCACTTCCCCCATTAATATCCTACAGCCAAAGCTGCTGCTACATACCACTTCCCCCATTAATATCCTACAGCCAAAGCTGCTGCTACATACCCACTTCCCCCATTAATATCCTACAGCCAAAGCTGCTGCTACATACCCACTTCCCCCATTAATATCCTACAGCCAAAGCTGCTGCTACATACCCACTTCCCCCATTAATATCCTACAGCCAAAGCTGCTGCTACATACCCACTTCCCCCATTAATATCCTACAGCCAAAGCTGCTGCTACATACCCACTTCCCCCATTAATATCCTACAGCCAAAGCTGCTGCTACATACCCACTTCCCCCATTAATATCCTACAGCCAAAGCTGCTGCTACATACCCACTTCCCCCATTAATATCCTACAGCCAAAGCTGCTGCTACATACCCACTTCCCCCATTAATATCCTACAGCCAAAGCTGCTGCTACATACCCACTTCCCCCATTAATATCCTACAGCCAAAGCTGCTGCTACATACCCACTTCCCCCATTAATATCCTACAGCCAAAGCTGCTGCTGCTACATACCCACTTCCCCCATTAATATCCTACAGCCAAAGCTGCTGCTACATACCCACTTCCCCCATTAATATCCTACAGCCAAAGCTGCTGCTACATACCCACTTCCCCCATTAATATCCTACAGCCAAAGCTGCTGCTACATACCCACTTCCCCCATTAATATCCTACAGCCAAAGCTGCTGCTACATACCCACTTCCCCCATTAATATCCTACAGCCAAAGCTGCTGCT
Source organism: Scyliorhinus canicula (assembly GCF_902713615.1). Classification (NCBI taxonomy): domain Eukaryota; kingdom Metazoa; phylum Chordata; class Chondrichthyes; order Carcharhiniformes; family Scyliorhinidae; genus Scyliorhinus; species Scyliorhinus canicula. The sequence continues at coordinate 103,332,003 of NC_052154.1, forward strand.
ACATACCCACTTCCCCCATTAATATCCTACAGCCAAAGCTGCTGCTACATACCCACTTCCCCCATTAATATCCTACAGCCAAAGCTGCTGCTACATACCCACTTCCCCCATTAATATCCTACAGCCAAAGCTGCTGCTACATACCCACTTCCCCCATTAATATCCTACAGCCAAAGCTGCTGCTACATACCCACTTCCCCCATTAATATCCTACAGCCAAAGCTGCTGCTACATACCCACTTCCCCCATTAATATCCTACAGCCAAAGCTGCTGCTACATACCCACTTCCCCCATTAATATCCTACAGCCAAAGCTGCTGCTACATACCCACTTCCCCCATTAATATCCTACAGCCAAAGCTGCTGCTACATACCCACTTCCCCCATTAATATCCTACAGCCAAAGCTGCTGCTACATACCCACTTCCCCCATTAATATCCTACAGCCAAAGCTGCTGCTACATACCCACTTCCCCCATTAATATCCTACAGCCAAAGCTGCTGCTACATACCCACTTCCCCCATTAATATCCTACAGCCAAAGCTGCTGCTACATACCCACTTCCCCCATTAATATCCTACAGCCAAAGCTGCTGCTACATACCCACTTCCCCCATTAATATCCTACAGCCAAAGCTGCTGCTACATACCCACTTCCCCCATTAATATCCTACAGCCAAAGCTGCTGCTACATACCCACTTCCCCCATTAATATCCTACAGCCAAAGCTGCTGCTACATACCCACTTCCCCCATTAATATCCTACAGCCAAAGCTGCTGCTACATACCCACTTCCCCCATTAATATCCTACAGCCAAAGCTGCTGCTACGTACCCACTTCCCCCATTAATATCCTACAGCCAAAGCTGCTGCTACATACCCACTTCCCCCATTAATATCCTACAGCCAAAGCTGCTGCTACATACCCACTTCCCCCATTAATATCCTACAGCCAAAGCTGCTGCTACATACCCACTTCCCCCATTAATATCCTACAGCCAAAGCTGCTGCTACATACCCACTTCCCCCATTAATATCCTACAGCCAAAGCTGCTGCTACATACCCACTTCCCCCATTAATATCCTACAGCCAAAGCTGCTGCTACATACCCACTTCCCCCATTAATATCCTACAGCCAAAGCTGCTGCTACATACCCACTTCCCCCATTAATATCCTACAGCCAAAGCTGCTGCTACATACCCACTTCCCCCATTAATATCCTACAGCCAAAGCTGCTGCTACATACCCACTTCCCCCATTAATATCCTACAGCCAAAGCTGCTGCTACATACCCACTTCCCCCATTAATATCCTACAGCCAAAGCTGCTGCTACATACCCACTTCCCCCATTAATATCCTACAGCCAAAGCTGCTGCTACATACCCACTTCCCCCATTAATATCCTACAGCCAAAGCTGCTGCTACATACCCACTTCCCCCATTAATATCCTACAGCCAAAGCTGCTGCTACATACCCACTTCCCCCATTAATATCCTACAGCCAAAGCTGCTGCTACATACCCACTTCCCCCATTAATATCCTACAGCCAAAGCTGCTGCTACGTACCCACTTCCCCCATTAATATCCTACAGCCAAAGCTGCTGCTACATACCCACTTCCCCCATTAATATCCTACAGCCAAAGCTGCTGCTGCTACATACCCACTTCCCCCATTAATATCCTACAGCCAAAGCTGCTGCTACATACCCACTTCCCCCATTAATATCCTACAGCCAAAGCTGCTGCTACATACCCACTTCCCCCATTAATATCCTACAGCCAAAGCTGCTGCTACATACCCACTTCCCCCATTAATATCCTACAGCCAAAGCTGCTGCTACATACCCACTTCCCCCATTAATATCCTACAGCCAAAGCTGCTGCTACATACCCACTTCCCCCATTAATATCCTACAGCCAAAGCTGCTGCTACATACCCACTTCCCCCATTAATATCCTACAGCCAAAGCTGCTGCTACATACCCACTTCCCCCATTAATATCCTACAGCCAAAGCTGCTGCTACATACCCACTTCCCCCATTAATATCCTACAGCCAAATGCTGCTGCTACATACCCACTTCCCCCATTAATATCCTACAGCCAAAGCTGCTGCTACATACCCACTTCCCCCATTAATATCCTACAGCCAAAGCTGCTGCTACATACCCACTTCCCCCATTAATATCCTACAGCCAAAGCTGCTGCTACATACCCACTTCCCCCATTAATATCCTACAGCCAAAGCTGCTGCTACATACCCACTTCCCCCATTAATATCCTACAGCCAAAGCTGCTGCTACATACCCACTTCCCCCATTAATATCCTACAGCCAAAGCTGCTGCTACATACCCACTTCCCCCATTAATATCCTACAGCCAAAGCTGCTGCTACATACCCACTTCCCCCATTAATATCCTACAGCCAAAGCTGCTGCTACATACCCACTTCCCCCATTAATATCCTACAGCCAAAGCTGCTGCTACATACCCACTTCCCCCATTAATATCCTACAGCCAAAGCTGCTGCTACATACCCACTTCCCCCATTAATATCCTACAGCCAAAGCTGCTGCTACATACCCACTTCCCCCATTAATATCCTACAGCCAAAGCTGCTGCTACATACCCACTTCCCCCATTAATATCCTACAGCCAAAGCTGCTGCTACATACCCACTTCCCCCATTAATATCCTACAGCCAAAGCTGCTGCTACATACCCACTTCCCCCATTAATATCCTACAGCCAAAGCTGCTGCTACATACCCACTTCCCCCATTAATATCCTACAGCCAAAGCTGCTGCTACATACCCACTTCCCCCATTAATATCCTACAGCCAAAGCTGCTGCTACATACCCACTTCCCCCATTAATATCCTACAGCCAAAGCTGCTGCTACATACCCACTTCCCCCATTAATATCCTACAGCCAAAGCTGCTGCTACATACCCACTTCCCCCATTAATATCCTACAGCCAAAGCTGCTGCTACATACCCACTTCCCCCATTAATCTCCTACAGCCAAAGCTGCTGCTACATACCCACTTCCCCCATTAATCTCCTACAGCCAAAGCTGCTGCTACATACCCACTTCCCCCATTAATATCCTACAGCCAAAGCTGCTGCTACATACCCACTTCCCCCATTAATATCCTACAGCCAAAGCTGCTGCTACATACCCACTTCCCCCATTAATATCCTACAACCAAAGCTGCTGCTACATACCCACTTCCCCCATTAATATCCTACAGCCAAAGCTGCTGCTACATACCCACTTCCCCATTAATATCCTACAGCCAAAGCTGCTGCATGCTACATACCCACTTCCCCCATTAATATCCTACAGCCAAAGCTGCTGCTACATACCCACTTCCCCCATTAATATCCTACAGCCAAAGCTGCTGCTACATACCCACTTCCCCCATTAATCTCCTACAGCCAAAGCTGCTGCTACATACCCACTTCCCCCATTAATATCCTACAGCCAAAGCTGCTGCTACATACCCACTTCCCCCATTAATATCCTACAGCCAAAGCTGCTGCTACATACCCACTTCCCCCATTAATATCCTACAGCCAAAGCTGCTGCTACTACCCACTTCCCCCATTAATATCCTACAGCCAAAGCTGCTGCTACATACCCACTTCCCCCATTAATCTCCTACAGCCAAAGCTGCTGCTACATACCCACTTCCCCCATTAATATCCTACAGCCAAAGCTGCTGCTACATACCCACTTCCCCCATTAATATCCTACAGCCAAAGCTGCTGCTACATACCCACTTCCCCCATTAATATCCTACAGCCAAAGCTGCTGCTACATACCCACTTCCCCCATTAATATCCTACAGCCAAAGCTGCTGCTACATACCCACTTCCCCCATTAATATCCTACAGCCAAGCTGCTGCTACATACCCACTTCCCCCATTAATATCCTACAGCCAAAGCTGCTGCTACATACCCACTTCCCCATTAATATCCTACAGCCAAAGCTGCTGCTACATACCCACTTCCCCCATTAATATCCTACAGCCAAAGCTGCTGCTACATACCCACTTCCCCCATTAATATCCTACAGCCAAAGCTGCTGCTACATACCCACTTCCCCCATTAATATCCTACAGCCAAAGCTGCTGCTACATACCCACTTCCCCCATTAATATCCTACAGCCAAAGCTGCTGCATGCTACATACCCACTTCCCCCATTAATATCCTACAGCCAAAGGCTGCTGCTACATACCCACTTCCCCCATTAATATCCTACAGCCAAAGCTGCTGCTACATACCCACTTCCCCCATTAATATCCTACAGCCAAAGCTGCTGCTACATACCCACTTCCCCCATTAATATCCTACAGCCAAAGCTGCTGCTACATACCCACTTCCCCCATTAATATCCTACAGCCAAAGCTGCTGCTACATACCCACTTCCTCCATTAATATCCTACAGCCAAAGCTGCTGCTACATACCCACTTCCCCCATTAATATCCTACAAGCAAAGCTGCTGCTACATACCCACTTCCCCCATTAATATCCTACAGCCAAAGCTGCTGCTACATACCCACTTCCCCCATTAATATCCTACAGCCAAAGATGCTGCTACATACCCACTTCCCCCATTAATATCCTACAGCCAAAGCTGCTGCTACATACCCACTTCCCCCATTAATATCCTACAGCCAAAGCTGCTGCTACATACCCACTTCCCCCATTAATATCCTACAGCCAAAGCTGCTGCTACATACCCACTTCCCCCATTAATATCCTACAGCCAAAGCTGCTGCTACATACCCACTTCCCCCATTAATATCCTACAGCTAAAGCTGCTGCTACATACCCACTTCCCCCATTAATATCCTACAGCCAAAGCTGCTGCTACATACCCACTTCCCCCATTAATATCCTACAGCCAAAGCTGCTGCTACATACCCACTTCCCCCATTAATATCCTACAGCCAACGCTGCTGCTACATACCCACTTCCCCCATTAATATCCTACAGCCAAAGTTGCTGCATGCTACATACCCACTTCCCCCATTAATATCCTACAGCCAAAGCTGCTGCTACATACCCACTTCCCCCATTAATATCCTACAGCCAAAGCTGCTGCTACATACCCACTTCCCCCATTAATATCCTACAACCAAAGCTGCTGCTACATACCCACTTCCCCCATTAATATCCTACAGCCAAAGCTGCTGCTACATACCCACTTCCCCCATTAATCTCCTACAGCCAAAGCTGCTGCTACATACCCATTTCCCCCATTAATCTCCTACAGCCAAAGCTGCTGCTACATACCCACTTCCCCCATTAATATCCTACAGCCAAAGCTGCTGCTACATACCCACTTCCCCCATTAATATCCTACAGCCAAAGCTGCTGCTACATACCCACTTCCCCCATTAATATCCTACAGCCAAAGCTGCTGCTACTTACCCACTTCCCCATTAATATCCTACAACCAAAGCTGCTGCATGCTACATACCCACTTCCCCCATTAATATCCTACAGCCAAAGCTGCTGCTACATACCCACTTCCCCCATTAATATCCTACAGCCAAAGCTGCTGCTACATACCCACTTCCCCCATTAATATCCTACAGCCAAAGCTGCTGCTACATACCCACTTCCCCCATTAATATCCTACAGCCAAAGCTGCTGCTACATACCCACTTCCCCCATTAATATCCTACAGCCAAAGCTGCTGCTACATACCCACTTCCCCCATTAATCTCCTACAGCCAAAGCTGCTGCTACATACCCACTTCCCCCATTAATATCCTACAGCCAAAGCTGCTGCATGCTACATACCCACTTCCCCCATTAATATCATACAGCCAAAGCTGCTGCTACATACCCACTTCCCCCATTAATCTCCTACAGCCAAAGCTGCTGCTACTTACCCACTTCCCCCATTAATATCCTACAGCCAAAGCTGCTGCTACATACCCACTTCCCCCATTAATATCCTACAGCCAAAGCTGCTGCTACATACCCACTTCCCCCATTAATATCCTACAGCTAAAGCTGCTGCTACATACCCACTTCCCCCAGTAATATCCTACAGCCAAAGCTGCTGCTACATACCCACTTCCCCCATTAATATCCTACAGCCAAAGCTGCTGCTACATACCCACTTCCCCCATTAATATCCTACAACCAAAGCAGCTGCTACATACCCACTTCCCCCATTAATATCCTACAGCCAAAGCTGCTGCTACATACCCACTTCCCCCATTAATATCCTACAGCCAAAGCTGCTGCTACATACCCACTTCCCCCATTAATATCCTACAGCCAAAGCTGCTGCTACATACCCACTTCCCCCATTAATATCCTACAGCCAAAGCTGCTGCTACATACCCACTTCCCCCATTAATATCCTACAGCCAAAGCTGCTGCTACATACCCACTTCCCCCATTAATATCCTACAGCCAATGCTGCTGCTACATACCCACTTCCCCCATTAATATCCTACAGCCAATGCTGCTGCTACATACCCACTTCCCCCATTAATATCCTACAGCCAAAGCTGCTGCTACATACCCACTTCCCCATTAATATCCTACAGCCAAAGCTGCTGCTACATACCCACTTCCCCCATTAATATCCTACAGCCAAAGCTGCTGCTACATACCCACTTCCCCCATTAATATCCTACAGCCAAAGCTGCTGCTACATACCCACTTCCCCCATTAATATCCTACAAGCAAAGCTGCTGCTACATACCCACTTCCCCCATTAATATCCCACAGCCAAAGCTGCTGCTACGTACCCACTTCCCCCATTAATATCCTACAGCCAAAGATGCTGCTACATACCCACTTCCCCCATTAATATCCTACAGCCAAAGCTACTGCTACATACCCACTTCCCCCATTAATATCCTACAGCCAAAGCTGCTGCTACATACCCACTTCCCCCATTAATATCCTACAGCCAAAGCTGCTGCTACATACCCACTTCCCCCATTAATATCCTACAGCCAAAGCTGCTGCTACATACCCACTTCCCCATTAATATCCTACAGCTAAAGCTGCTGCTACATACCCACTTCCCCCAGTAATATCCTACAGCCAAAGCTGCTGCTACATACCCACTTCCCCCATTAATATCCTAAAGCCAAAGCTGCTGCTACATACCCACTTCCCCCATTAATATCCGACAGCCAAAGCTGCTGCTACATACCCACTTCCCCCATTAATATCCTACAGCCAACGCTGCTGCTACATACCCACTTCCCCCATTAATATCCTACAGCCAAAGTTGCTGCATGCTACATACCCACTTCCCCCATTAATATCCTACAGCCAAAGCTGCTGCTACATACCCACTTCCCCCATTAATATCCTACAGCCAAAGCTGCTGCATGCTACATACCCACTTCTCCCATTAATATCCTACAGCCAAAGCTGCTGCTACATACCCACTTCCCCCATTAATCTCCTACAGCCAAAGCTGCTGCTACATACCCACTTCCCCCATTAATCTCCTACAGCCAAAGCTGCTGCTACATACCCACTTCCCCCATTAATATCCTACAGCCAAAGCTGCTGCTACATACCCACTTCCCCCATTAATATCCTACAGCCAAAGCTGCTGCTACATACCCACTTCCCCCATTAATATCCTACAGCCAAAGCTGCTGTTACATACCCACTTCCCCCATTAATATCCCACAGCCAAAGCTGCTGTTACATACCCACTTCCCCCATTAATATCCTACAGCCAAAGCTGCTGCTACATACCCACTTCCTCCATTAATATCCTACAACCAAAGCTGCTGCTACATACCCACTTCCCCCATTAATATCCTACAGCCAAAGCTGCTGCTACTTACCCACTTCCCCATTAATATCCTACAACCAAAGCTGCTGCATGCTACATACCCACTTCCCCCATTAATATCCTACAGCCAAAGCTGCTGCTACATACCCACTTCCCCCATTAATATCCTACAGCCAAAGCTGCTGCTACATACCCACTTCCCCCATTAATATCCTACAGCCAAAGCTACTGCTACATACCCACTTCCCCCATTAATATCCTACAGCCAAAGCTGCTGCTACATACCCACTTCCCCCATTAATCTCCTACAGCCAAAGCTGCTGCTACATACCCACTTCCCCCATTAATATCCTACAGCCAAATCTGCTGCTACATACCCACTTCCCCCATTAATATCCTACAGCCAAAGATGCTGCTACATATCCACTTCCCCCATTAATCTCCTACAGCCAAAGCTGCTGCTACATACCCACTTCCCCCATTAATACCCTACAGCCAAAGCTGCTGCATGCTACATACCCACTTCCCCCATTAATATCCTACAGCCAAAGCTGCTGCGACATACCCACTTCCCCCATTAATCTCCTACAGCCAAAGCTGCTGCTACATACCCACTTCCCCCATTAATATCCTACAAGCAAAGCTGCTGCTACATACCCACTTCCCTCATTAATATCCTACAGCCAAAGCTGCTGCTACATACCCACTTCCCCCATTAATATCCTACAGCCAAAGCTGCTGCTACATGCCCACTTCCCCATTAATATCCTACAGCCAAAGCTGCTGCATGCTACATACCCACTTCCCCCATTAATATCCTACAGCCAAAGCTGCTGCTACATACCCACTTCCCCCATTAATATCCTACAGCCAAAGCTGCTGCTACATACCCACTTCCCCCATTAATATCCTACAGCCAAAGCTGCTGCTACATACCCACTTCCTCCATTAATATCCTACAACCAAAGCTGCTGCTACATACCCACTTCCCCCATTAATATCCTACAGCCAAAGCTGCTGCTACTTACCCACTTCCCCATTAATATCCTACAGCCAAAGCTGCTGCTACATACCTTCTTCCCCCATTAATATCCTTCAGCCAAAGCTGCTGCTGCTACATACCCACTTCCCCCATTAATATCCTACAGCTAAAGCTGCTGCTACGTACCCACTTCCCCCATTAATATCCTACAGCCAAAGCTGCTGCTACATACCCACTTCCCCCATTAATATCCTACAGCCAAAGCTGCTGCTACATACCTTCTTCCCCCATTAATATCCTACAGCCAAAGCTGCTGCTGGATACCCACTTCCCCCATTAATATCCTACAGCCAAAGCTGCTGCTGGATACCCACTTCCCCCATTAATATCCTACAGCCAAAGCTGCTGCTGGATACCCACTTCCCCCATTAATATCCTACAGCCAAAGCTGCTGCTGCTACATACCCACTTCCCCCATTAATATCCTACAGCCAAAGCTGCTGCTACATACCCACTTCCCCCATTAATATCCTACAGCCAAAGCTGCTGCTGGATACCCACTTCCCCCATTAATATCCTACAGTCAAAGCTGCTGCTACATACCCACTTCCCACATTAATTGCACCATTTCTATCTGACTGCGAACCCAAGATCTGTTTACCCAACTCAATACACAATGGGTACAATTTAATTAAAATAAAAAGAGTCGTTCTGGCGGGAATTGAGTGGAACCGGGAACGACCCCGTTATCTAATGGCACTCTCATTTTATTTCCGCCCCCGGCAGGAAGTGCCTGTCAAGGCCGCACGTAGTGGTATATCCTCTACTGAGGAGATCCCCTGCAGGAGGAGATTTGGGCACCTTTTTTTAATGGTGCCCCAAACCCTCGACCCCCTGGAACCCCCAACACACCAACATCAGTTGGGGGATCCTTGAGCCACCCAACACCCCACCACATACCTAAATGGGAACCCGGACCCGAACCCTGGCATGTGCAAAATGTCAGCTCGACACCTTGGCACTGCCAACCCGGTATCCTGACAGTGCCCCTGCTGTCCCGGCAGTGCCCCTGCTGGCCCGGCAGTGCCCCTGCTGGCCCGGCAGTGCCCCTGCTGGCCCGGCAGTGCCCCTGCTGGCCCGGCAGTGCCCCTGCTGGCCCGGCAGTGCCCCTGCTGGCCCGGCAGTGCCCCTGCTGGCCCGACAGTGCCCCTGCTGGCCCGGCAGTGCCCCTGCTGGCCCGTCAGTGCCCCTGCTGGCCCGTCAGTGCCCCTGCCGGCCTGGTAGTGCCCCTGCTGGCCCGATGTGTCCCTGCTGGCCTGACAGTGCCCCTAAAGCCTGACAGTGCCCCTGCCGGCCTGGCAGTGCCCTTGCCATCCTGGCAGTGCCTTTGCCGGCCAGGCTGTGCCCCTGCTGGCCAGGCAGTGCCCCTGCCGGCCCGACAGTGCCCCTGCCAACCAGGCAGTGTCCCTGCCGGCCGGACAGTGCCCTTGGCGGCCCGGTAGTGCCTTTGACGGCCAGGCAGTGCCCCTGCTGGCCTGGCAGTGCCCCTGCCGGCCAGGCAGTGCCCTTGCCGTCCCGACAGTGCCCCTGCCGGCCCGACAGTGCCCCTGCCAACCTGGCAGTGCCCCTGCCGGCCGGACAGTGCCCTTGCCGGCCAGGTAGTGCCTTTGCCGACCAGTCAGTGCCCCTGCTGGCCTGGCAGTGCCCCTGCCAACCTGGCAGTGCCCTTGCCGTCCCGGCAGTGCCTTTGCCGGCCAGGCATTACCCCTGCTGGCCATGCAGTGCCTCTGCTGGCCCGGCAGTGCCCCTGCTGGCCCGGCAGTGCCCCTGCTGGCCCGGCAGTGTCCCTACTGGCCCGGCAGTGCCCCTGCTGGCCCGATGTGTCCCTGCTGGCCTGGCAGTTCCTTTGCTGGCCAGGCAGTGCCCCTGCCGTCCTGGCAGTGCCTTTGCCGGCCAGGCTGTGCCCCTGCTGGCCAGGCAGTGTCCCTGCCGGCCGGACAGTGCCCTTGCCGGCCCGGTAGTGCCTTTGACGGCCAGGCAGTGCCCCTGCTGGCCTGGCAGTGCCCCTGCCGGCCAGGCAGTGCCCTTGCCGTCCCGACAGTGCCCCTGCCGGCCCGACAGTGCCCCTGCCAACCTGGCAGTGCCCCTGCCGGCCGGACAGTGCCCTTGCCGGCCCGGCAGTGCCTTTGCCGGCCAAGCAGTGCCCCTGCTGGCCTGGCAGTGCCCCTGCCAACCTGGCAGTGCCTTTGCCGTCCCGGCAGTGCCTTTGCCGGCCAGGCATTGCCCCTGCTGGCCAGGCAGTGCCCCTGCTGGCCCGGCAGTGCCCCTGCTGGCCCGGCAGTGCCCCTGCTGGCCCGGCAGTGTCCCTACTGGCCCGGCAGTGCCCCTGCTGGCCCGATGTGTCCCTGCTGGCCTGGCAGTTCCTTTGCTGGCCAGGCAGTGCCCCTGCCGTCCTGGCAGTGCCTTTGCCGGCCAGGCTGTGCCCCTGCTGGCCAGGCAGTGTCCCTGCCGGCCGGACAGTGCCCTTGCCGGCCCGGTAGTGCCTTTGACGGCCAGGCAGTGCCCCTGCTGGCCTGGCAGTGCCCCTGCCGGCCAGGCAGTGCCCTTGCCGTCCCGACAGTGCCCCTGCCGGCCCGACAGTGCCCCTGCCAACCTGGCAGTGCCCCTGCCGGCCGGACAGTGCCCTTGCCGGCCCGGCAGTGCCTTTGCCGGCCAAGCAGTGCCCCTGCTGGCCTGGCAGTGCCCCTGCCAACCTGGCAGTGCCCTTGCCGTCCCGGCAGTGCCTTTGCCGGCCAGGCATTGCCCCTGCTGGCCAGGCAGTGCCCCTGCTGGCCCGGCAGTGCCCCTGCTGGCCCGGCAGTGCCCCTGCTGGCCCGGCAGTGTCCCTGCTGGCCCGATGTGTCCCTGCTGGCCTGTCAGTGTCCCTGCTGGCCTGGCAGTTCCTTTGCTGGCCAGGCAGTGCCCCTGCTGGCCCGACCGTGCCCCTGCCGGCCCGACCGTGCCCCTGCCGGCCCGACCGTGCCCCTGCCGGCCCGACCGTGCCCCTGCCGGCCCGACCGTGCCCCTACCGGCCTGACCGTGCCCCTGCCGGCCCGGCAGTGCTGCTGCCGGCCAGGCAGTGCCCCTGCCGGCCCGACCGTGCCCCTGCCGGCCCGACCGTGCCCCTGCCGGCCCGACCGTGCCCCTGCCGGCCCGACCGTGCCCCTGCCGGCCCGACCGTGCCCCTACCGGCCCGACCGTGCCCCTGCCGGCCCGGCAGTGCTGCTGCCGGCCAGGCAGTGCTCCTGCTGGCCCGGCAGTGCCCCTAAAGCCTGACAGTGCCTCTGCTGGCCCGGCAGTGCCCCTGCTGGCCTGGCAGTGCCCCTGCTGGCCCGACAGTGCCCCTAAAGCCTGACCGTGCCCCTGCCTGCCTGACCGTGCCCCTGCCGGCCTGACCGTGCCCCTGCCGGCCTGACCGTGCCCCTGCCGGCCTGACCGTGCCCCTGCCGGCCTGACCGTGCCCCTGCCGGCCGGACCGTGCCCCTGCCGGCCCGGCAGTGCCCCTAAAGCCTGACAGTGCCCCTGCCGGCCTGACCGTGCCCCTGCCGACATGGCAGTTCCCCTGCTGGCCTGACGGTGCCAAGATGCCAACATTCAGCACAAATGAAAGAACATTTTAAAGTGTGTTTAGGGGAGTGGTCTGGAAACTCATGCGACAATCATCTGGGGGGATTCGAGGAGAAACCCACTAACTTGGGTTCAGAGCGGCGTGTGTGTATTTGATCAGTCATCTTGTGTGCTTAGAAAGGGGCTTTGTGTTAATGGGACTATTGTAGTTTAAGATCTACTTTGCAATCCATGTTAATTGTTAAATCTGTGTACTTGTTGAGTTAAGGGGAGTGTATGGAGTAAAGGAGTATTGTGTAATAATCCAACTTTTCATGTTTAATAAATTTGTTTTCTTGTTCAAACTAATTTGTGACCCTGTGACTGTGTTCTTGCACGTTGTATGAATAAACATGAATAGGCTGGAGTTTCCAGTTCCACAGCTGAGTGTTCACTGGCGACGTGATTCTCTCTTCCTGCCGCTTGTCAATAGGATTTCCAATTGGAGCCATCCCACACCGTCGGGAAACTTGCGGGTGGGGTGTGCTGCCGGAGTGAAAAGCGATCCCACTATCTGAGAGTTCTGACCACAGCCTTTTGAGCCAGGGTTCCATTCTGGAAGCTTCCCGTCCAGTTATAACACCAACTGGGGGAAGCACGGTGGTGCTGTGGGTTAGCCCAGCTGCCACATGACGCTGAGGTCCCAGGTTCAATCCCGGCTCTGGGTCACTGTCTGTGTCGAGTTTGCACATTCTCCGTGTTTGCGTGGGTTTTGCCCCCACAACCCAAAGACGTGCAGGCTAGGTGGATTGATCATGCTAAATTGCCCCTTAATTGGAAAAAAATGAATTGGGTACTCTAAATTTAAAAAAAATTAACACCAACTGGGATTGGAACAAGGTTTGAATATGTCTAGTTGGAGTGTTGTGTTTACTGGGCTATATATTTGCACCATGTGTTTTGGATTGGAAATGTGATTGTTTGTTCCCTGCTCCTTACCCTGGGTTTGTGGATCCCAGTTCCAGGTTTCAGCTTGGTTTGAAATCCGAAGTTGCTGTGTGTAACATGATGTACCATCAATTCGACTGAAGACACATTTAGGATCCGAACTGTTTCTTTAATCAGCTACTTGTTAGCCCGGTGGTCGACTACAGAGAATGGCCGACCACTGGGATCTCTGGGTACTTATACCCTGCCTCGGAGGCGGGGCCTACTTGCCTCTCGACCAATTGGAGAGCAGTCACATGACTAGTCCCAACCAATCGGACGAGAAGCACATGACCAGCCAGAGCCAATGGGAAGCCAGTGCTCTGCACCAATGGCAGTGCTCTTATCCATACCACCACATAACACTCGAGTGCAGTGAGCCAAGTGTTGTTAACTTTCTGCCCCAAATTTTCCAGCACAGAAAAAGACCACTCTTGGCTCATGCTGATTCTTTGTACGAGCTATCCAAATAGTTTCATGCCTCTGCTAATTTGCCATATCCTGTCCCCCTGAGATATGTACCCTTTTTGAAACTTGATATTGAATCCGTTTCTTTCAGTCAGTGCATCCAGGGCATAATAATTCTCCTCAAGTTGCTTTCCCTGTAATGTTAAGTCACCAAGGAAAGTAGTCGCAGTTTCTATTATCCCTCCACATAGCTGTAGTCCCTCATCTTTGTTGACATTCCCACTGCATACTGCAGGCATGTTGAGGTGAAGCTAATTTGCCTCCTGTATGTAATAGTCAATAATACATAGCAGGGAGAATATAATTAGATATGTTGTCATGGTGACACAGTGAGGGCGGCACGGTGACACAGTGAGGGCGGCACGGTGACACAGTGAGGGCAGCACGGTGACACAGTGAGGGTGGCACAGTGAGGGCGGCACGGTGACACAGTGAGGGCAGCACGGTGACACAGTGAGGGCAGCACGGTGACACAGTGAGGGCGGCACAGTGAGGGCGACACGGTGACACAGTGAGGGCGGCACGGTGACACAGTGAGGGTGACACAGTGAGGGCAGCACAGTGACACAGTGAGGGCAGCACGGTGACACAGTGAGGGCAGCACAGTGACACAGTGAGGGCAGCACGGTGACACAGTGAGGGCGGCACAGTGACACAGTGAGGGCAGCACGGTGACACAGTGAGGGCAGCACAGTGACACAGTGAGGGCGGCACGGTGACACAGTGAGGGCAGCACGGTGACACAGTGAGGGCAGCACGGTGACACAGTGAGGGCAGCACGGTGACACAGTGAGGGCAGCCACGGTGACACAGTGAGGGCAGCACGGTGACACAGTGAGGGCAGCAAGTGGGCAGGTGACACAGTGAGGCAGCACGGTGACACATGTGAGGGCAGCACGTGACACAGTGAGGGCACGGGACACAGTGAGGGCAGCACGAGTGACACAGTGAGGGCAGCACGGTGACACAGTGAGGGCAGCACGGTGACACAGTGAGGGCAGCACGGTGACACAGTGAGGGCAGCACGGTGAAAACAGTGAGGGCGCACGGTGACACAGTGAGGGCAGCCGGGACACAGTGAGGGCAGCACGGTGACACAGTGAGGGCAGCACGGTGACACAGTGAGGGCAGCACGGTGACACAGTGAGGGCAGCACGGTGACACAGTGAGGGCAGCACGGTGACACAGTGGGGCGCAGGTGACACAGTTGAGGGCGCACGTACACAGTGAGGGCAGCACGGTGACACAGTGAGGGCGCACGGTGAACACAGTGTAGGGCAAGCACAGGTTGACACAGTGAGGGCAGCACGGTGACACAGTGAGGCGGCAGCACGGTGACACAGTGAGGGCAGCACGGTGACACAGTGAGGGCAGCACGGTGACACAGTGAGGGCAGCACGGTGACACAGTGAGGGCAGCACGGTGACACAGTGAGGGCAGCACGGTGACACAGTGAGGGCAGCACGGTGACACAGTGAGGGCAGCACGGTGACACAGTGAGGGCAGCACGGTGACACAGTGAGGGCAGCACGGTGACACAGTGAGGGCAGCACGGTGACACAGTGAGGGCAGCACGGTGACACAGTGAGGGCAGCACGGTGACACAGTGAGGGCAGCACGGTGACACAGTGAGGGCAGCACGGTGACACAGTGAGGGCAGCACGGTGACACAGTGAGGGCAGCACGGTGACACAGTGAGGGCGGCACGGTGACACAGTGAGGGCAGCACGGTGACACAGTGAGGGCAGCACGGTGACACAGTGAGGGCAGCACGGTGACACAGTGAGGGCAGCACGGTGACACAGTGAGGGCAGCACGGTGACACAGTGAGGGCAGCACGGTGACACAGTGAGGGCAGCACGGTGACACAGTGAGGGCGGCACGGTGACACAGTGAGGGCAGCACGGTGACACAGTGAGGGCAGCACGGTGACACAGTGAGGGCAGCACGGTGACACAGTGAGGGCAGCACGGTGACACAGTGAGGGCAGCACGGTGACACAGTGAGGGCGGCACGGTGACACAGTGAGGGCAGCACGGTGACACAGTGAGGGCAGCACGGTGACACAGTGAGGGCAGCACGGTGACACAGTGAGGGCAGCACGGTGACACAGTGAGGGCAGCACGGTGACACAGTGAGGGCAGCACGGTGACACAGTGAGGGCAGCACGGTGACACAGTGAGGGCAGCACGGTGACACAGTGAGGGCAGCACGGTGACACAGTGAGGGCCACAGTGAGGCAGCACGGTGACACAGTGAGGGCAGCACGGTGACACAGTGAGGGCAGCACGGTGACACAGTGAGGGCAGCACGGTGACACAGTGAGGGCAGCACGGTGACACAGTGAGGGCAGCACGGTGACACAGTGAGGGCAGCACGGTGACACAGTGAGGGCAGCACGGTGACACAGTGAGGGCGCACGGTGACACAGTGAGGGCAGCACGGTGACACAGTGAGGGCAGCACGGTGACACAGTGAGGGCAGCACGGTGACACAGTGAGGGCAGCACGGTGACACAGTGAGGGCAGCACGGTGACACAGTGAGGGCAGCACGGTGACACAGTGAGGGCAGCACGGTGACACAGTGAGGGCAGCACGGTGACACAGTGAGGGCAGCACGGTGACACAGTGAGGGCAGCACGGTGACACAGTGAGGGCAGCACGGTGACACAGTGAGGGCAGCACGGTGACACAGTGAGGGCAGCACGGTGACACAGTGAGGGCGGCACGGTGACACAGTGAGGGCAGCACGGTGACACAGTGAGGGCGGCACGGTGACACAGTGAGGCAGCACGGTGACACAGTGAGGGCAGCACGGTGACACAGTGAGGGCAGCACGGTGACACAGTGAGGGCAGCACGGTGACACAGTGAGGGCAGCACGGTGACACAGTGAGGGCAGCACGGTGACACAGTGAGGGCAGCACGGTGACACAGTGAGGGCAGCACGGTGACACAGTGAGGGCGGCACGGTGACACAGTGAGGGCAGCACGGTGACACAGTGAGGGCAGCACGGTGACACAGTGAGGGCAGCACGGTGACACAGTGAGGGCAGCACGGTGACACAGTGAGGGCAGCACGGTGACACAGTGAGGGCAGCACGTGGACACAGTGAGGGCGGCACGGTGACACAGTGAGGGCAGCACGGTGCACAGTGAGGGCAGCACGGTGACACAGTGAGGGCGCACGGGACACAGTGAGGGCCGTGACACAGTGAGGGCAGCACGGTGACACAGTGAGGGCAGCACGGTGACACAGTGAGGGCAGCACGGTGACACAGTGAGGGCGCACGGTGACACAGTGAGGGCAGCACGGTGACACAGTGAGGGCAGGCACGGTGACACAGTGAGGGCAGCACGGTGACACAGTGAGGGCGGCACGGTGACACAGTGAGGGCGGCACGGTGACACAGTGAGCACGGTGACACAGTGAGGGCAGCACGGTG
Organism: Scyliorhinus canicula; assembly: GCF_902713615.1. Taxonomy (NCBI): domain Eukaryota; kingdom Metazoa; phylum Chordata; class Chondrichthyes; order Carcharhiniformes; family Scyliorhinidae; genus Scyliorhinus; species Scyliorhinus canicula. The sequence goes on from NC_052154.1 coordinate 103,349,270, forward strand.
ACACAGTGAGGGCAGCACGGTGACACAGTGAGGGCGGCACGGTGACACAGTGAGGGCAGCACGGTGACACAGTGAGGGCAGCACGGTGACACAGTGAGGGCGTGCACAGTGAGGGCAGCACGGTGACACAGTGAGGGCAGCACGGTGACACAGTGAGGGCAGCACGGTGACACAGTGAGGGCAGCACGGTGACACAGTGAGGGCAGCACGGTGACACAGTGAGGGCGGCACGGTGACACAGTGAGGGCAGCACGGTGACACAGTGAGGGCAGCACGGTGACACAGTGAGGGCGGCACGGTGACACAGTGAGGGCAGCACGGTGACACAGTGAGGGCAGCACGGTGACACAGTGAGGGCAGCACGGTGACACAGTGAGGGCGGTGACACAGTGAGGGCGGTGACACAGTGAGGGCAGCACGGTGACACAGTGAGGCAGCACGGTGACACAGTGAGGGCAGCACGGTGACACAGTGAGGGCAGCACGGTGACACAGTGAGGGCAGCACGGTGACACAGTGAGGGCAGCACGGTGACACAGTGAGGGCAGCACGGTGACACAGTGAGGGCAGCACGGTGACACAGTGAGGGCAGCACAGTGAGGGCAGCACGGTGACACAGTGAGGGCAGCACGGTGACACAGTGAGGGCGGCACAGTGAGGGCAGCACGGTGACACAGTGAGGGCGGCACGGTGACACAGTGAGGGCGGCACGGTGACACAGTGAGGGCAGCACGGTGACACAGTGAGGGCAGCACGGTGACACAGTGAGGGCACGGGACACAGTGAGGGCAGCACGGTGACACAGTGAGGGCAGCACGGTGACACAGTGAGGGCAGCCGACACAGTGAGGGCGGCACCGGTGACACAGTGAGGGCAGCACGGTGACACAGTGAGGGCAGCACGGTGACACAGTGAGGGCAGCACGGTGACACAGTGAGGGCAGCACGGTGACACAGTGAGGGCAAGCACGGTGACACAGTGAGGGCAGCACGGTGACACAGTGAGGGCAGCACGGTGACACAGTGAGGGCAGCACGGTGACACAGTGAGGGCGGCACAGTGAGGGCAGCACGGTGACACAGTGAGGGCAGCACGGTGACACAGTGAGGGCAGCACGGTGACACAGTGAGGGCGGCACAGTGAGGGCAGCACAGTGACACAGTGAGGGCAGCACGGTGACACAGTGAGGGCAGCACAGTGACACAGTGAGGGCAGCACGGATGACACAGTGAGGCAGCACAGTGACACAGTGAGGGCAGCACGGTGACACAGTGAGGGCGGCACGGTGACACAGTGAGGGCAGCACGGTGACACAGTGAGGGCAGCACGGTGACACAGTGAGGGCAGCACGGTGACACAGTGAGGGCGGCACGGTGACACAGTGAGGGCAGCACGGTGACACAGTGAGGGCGGCACAGTGGGGCAGCACGGTGACACAGTGAGGGCGGCACAGTGACACAGTGAGGGCAGCACGGTGACACAGTGAGGGCGGCACAGTGACACAGTGAGGGCGGCACAGTGACACAGTGAGGGCAGCACAGTGACACAGTGAGGGCGGCACGGTGACACAGTGAGGGCAGCACGGTGACACAGTGAGGGCAGCACAGTGACACAGTGAGGGCAGCACGGTGACACAGTGAGGGCAGCACGGTGACACAGTGAGGGCAGCACGGTGACACAGTGAGGGCAGCACGGTGACACAGTGAGGGCAGCACGGTGACACAGTGAGGGCAGCACGGTGACACAGTGAGGGCAGCACGGTGACACAGTGAGGGCAGCACGGTGACACAGTGAGGGCAGCACGGTGACACAGTGAGGGCAGCACAGGTGACACAGTGAGGGCAGCACGGTGACACAGTGAGGGCAGCACGGTGACACAGTGAGGGCGGCACGGTGACACAGTGAGGGCGGTGACACAGTGAGGGCAGCACGGTGACACAGTGAGGGCGGCACGGTGACACAGTGAGGGCAGCACGGTGACACAGTGAGGGCGGCACGGTGACACAGTGAGGGCAGCACGGTGACACAGTGAGGGCAGCACGGTGACACAGTGAGGGCAGCACGGTGACACAGTGCAGCACGGTGACACAGTGAGGGCAGCACGGTGACACAGTGAGGGCAGCACGGTGACACAGTGAGGGCAGCACGGTGACACAGTGAGGGCAGCACGGTGACACAGTGAGGGCAGCACGGTGACACAGTGAGGGCAGCACGGTGACACAGTGAGGGCAGCACGGTGACACAGTGAGGGCAGCACGGTGACACAGTGAGGGCAGCACGGTGACACAGTGAGGGCAGCACGGTGACACAGTGAGGGCGACACGGTGACACAGTGAGGCAGCACGGTGACACAGTGAGGGCAGCACGGTGACACAGTGAGGGCAGCACGGTGACACAGTGAGGGCAGCACGGTGACACAGTGAGGGCAGCACGGTGACACAGTGAGGGCAGCACGGTGACACAGTGAGGGCAGCACGGTGACACAGTGAGGGCAGCACGGTGACACAGTGAGGGCAGCACGGTGACACAGTGAGGGCAGCACGGTGACACAGTGAGGGCAGCACGGTGACACAGTGAGGGCAGCACGGTGACACAGTGAGGGCAGCACGGTGACACAGTGAGGGCAGCACGGTGACACAGTGAGGGCAGCACGGTGACACAGTGAGGGCAGCACGGTGACACAGTGAGGGCAGCACGGTGACACAGTGAGGGCAGCACGGTGACACAGTGAGGGCAGCACGGTGACACAGTGAGGGCAGCACGGTGACACAGTGAGGGCAGCACGGTGACACAGTGAGGGCAGCACGGTGACACAGTGAGGGCAGCACGGTGACACAGTGAGGGCAGCACGGTGACACAGTGAGGGCAGCACGGTGACACAGTGAGGGCAGCACGGTGACACAGTGAGGGCAGCACGGTGACACAGTGAGGGCAGCACGGTGACACAGTGAGGGCAGCACGGTGACACAGTGAGGGCAGCACGGTGACACAGTGAGGGCAGCACGGTGACACAGTGAGGGCAGCACGGTGACACAGTGAGGGCAGCACGGTGACACAGTGAGGGCAGCACGGTGACACAGTGAGGGCAGCACAGTGACACAGTGAGGGTGACACAGTGAGGGCAGCACGGTGACACAGTGAGGGCAGCACGGTGACACAGTGAGGGTGACACAGTGAGGGCGGCACGGTGACACAGTGAGGGCAGCACGGTGACACAGTGAGGGCAGCACGGTGACACAGTGAGGGCAGTACAGTGAGGGCAGCACGGTGACACAGTGAGGGCGGCACAGTGAGGGCAGCACAGTGACACAGTGAGGGCAGCACGGTGACACAGTGAGGGCAGCACAGTGAGGGCAGCACGGTGACACAGTGAGGGCAGCACAGTGACACAGTGAGGGCAGCACGGTGACACAGTGAGGGCAGCACGGTGACACAGTGAGGGCAGCACGGTGACACAGTGAGGGCAGCACAGTGACACTGAGGGTGACACAGTGAGGGCGGCACGGTGGCACAGTGAGGGTGACGCAGTGAGGGTGGCATAGTGGTTAGCACTGCTGTCTCTCAGTACCAGGGACCCCTGTTCATTTCCAGTCATGGGTGACTGTGGGGTTATTCTGCTCTGGACTGTGTGGGTTGCCTGTGTGGTGCTGGGGTTTGCTCCCACATTCAAAATGTGCAGATTAGCTAGATTGCCCAAAATCTCTGCGCAGGGTTACGGGGATGGGGCGGAGAAGTGGGCCTTGGTAGGGTACTCTTTCAGAAGGTCGGTGCACACTTCTTCTCTGTAGGATTCTGTGGTTTCTACGATTTTCTCAATACAGATCAGAACAAGAGAAAGGATTGTCACAGCATCACTAACCCTTCGAACTTTACTGAATGTGCTGTTAAATTTCAGGTCCTTTTTAACATTCTAAAATCAGGCTTAAGACCAACTATCTCCGGGAAGAACCTTTCAGTCACACTGCCAGCCTCTCTGTGATGCAGCAGCAAAGACAACAGCTTTTCCCTGACACAAGAGTCAAGAACTACAGATGTAGAAAACAGTAAATACTGGACCTAACCATTGGCCATTAGACATAGTTGGCAGAATTTGAGTCCCATTCAAAGCCAAATACTGGCTTGATAGTCCGAAAATTGTTATGAGTGGGCAGCTGGTTGGGTTGCTGGCTTGTTCGTTCCTCTCGGTTGTTTGTGTTGCTGGAGGAGTAGACGGTGGGTGACAGCTGCTTGTCCAGAAGCATCCTCTCGGCCTATTAGACCAAATAACAAGCCTACTGAGGCCACTTAGCAGCAGCTAAATGGAATTTTCCAGCTGGAAACACTGGCTTCGGATATAGTCAATCTCTGGGTGGCAGACTAAGGGGAGGGACTCGTGTTCCATCTCAACAGCGACACCACTCGTACTCACCAAGACTCCCAAATCCCGGCCACCCAGTGGAGATGACACCATGGCAGCTATGGTCTTTTTTCTTTTGAACATTTTTGACCTTCTGAGAATATTTGCAAAGTGAGGCACCCACCTTTTTATCTCTCTCTCTCTCGCTCTGCCTTGCACACCGAGGCAGCTTGCACCTCAAGGCGATGGCGCTGTCATTGCTGGAGGCCCTCTCATTGGGCCCCAGTCCTGACATCCTTCCCGCCACTGGCATCCAGGCCATTAATTGGCCATCCCTATGGAAGTTGCGTTGGGTTTCTGACACGGGGTCAAATTCAGACGCCTAGAAGCAAATCTTCTGCCAAATATCTCCTAGTGTGGTTCAGGGTCTCTTTGTTTTTTTCATGCTCCTACAAAAAATGCCTTTGTATGTTTTACTATGTTAAAGGCGATACAGAACTGTAACTTGCTGTTACTGGAATACTCAACAGGTCAAGCAGCATCTAGAACATAGAACAGTACAGCACAGAACAGGCCCTTCGGCCCTTAATGTTGTGCCGAGCCATGATCACCCTACTCAAACCCACGTATCCACCCTATACCCGTAACCCAACAACCCCCCCCTTAACCTTACTTTTATTAGGACACTACGGGCAATTTAGCATGGCCAATCCACCTAACCCGCACATCTTTGGACTGTGGGAGGAAACCGGAGCACCCGGAGGAAACCCACGCACACAGGGGGAGGACGTGCAGACTCCACACAGACAGTGACCCAGCCGGGAATCGAACCTGGGACCCTGGAGCTGTGAAGCATTTATGCTAACCACCATGCTACCGTGCTGCCCCTGAGACAGAGAGAGTTAATGATGACTTTGTCAAAACTGGAAAAATGTTATAGATATAACAGGCTTTACACAAGTATAGATGCAGAGGAATGGACAATCAGGATAATCCGAGAAGAAACGTAACATAAACTATAAATTAGGAAATGCTTCAAATGTCCCAAACTCAGTTTTGTAATCTATTAGCAGCAGAGATTATGAATCTGAAAGTTTATTTTTTTTTTCCATGTCGGTGCAACATCGAGGGCCGAAGGGCCTGTACTGCGCTGTATCGTTCTATGTTCTATGTTACGATCCCAGTTGCTGTTAATACTGGACAAGCCTGATTCCAAAGTGAAACCTAGCTTGGTTGACACAAACTTCTTTTTTTTTTAGGATTTGGGTTTTTTTAAAGTTCGGTGGGGTTACTGGGTTACGGAGGTGGGGTGGACATGTGGGCTTGGGTGGGGTGCTCTTTCTAAGGGCCAGTGCAGACTCGATGGGCCGAAAGACCCCCTTCTGCACTGTAAACACTGAAAACGTGAAGCTCAGTTACTGAGCACATTCACAAGAGACTGCCAGTGTACGTTTACCACAAAGAATAAAACATTTATTAAACAAAAATAAACTATATTGCATGAGACAAAATGGTTAAAAAGATTGCAATACAAACACCAGAAAATGACTTAAACACACGCCATTCCATTTACCTCAGCACTACCCTTACAGACACTCATCCCCAGTGAAGGTTTACCACTATCTCAACACTGAGGCTTCTTTCTTGGGCTGCCCATTTGCAAAATTTTTTCTTGCAGCTGATTTCTGAGCATTCACTTGATGCTTTTCCCCAGTTGGTATCTCTTGTCATGAGAATGTCTCTTTAAGAAATGTTTGTCTGCTCACGTTACTGCAGTAATGTCAGAGTGTGGGTGGAGCTGAGCTCTGGCTCTGCTTTTTAGTTTCACTTTGAGAAAAGCTTGGGTGTGTCTGTGTTTTTTTGGTTCGGTTTTTCAGTGTTGGAGTTAAAGCCAGACAAAGCAGGTGTACTGTTACTCTCTCTGCCATGAAAAGACTATCACTTGATCAATTGGTGAATTCAGAATTATAAATGTTTTCAGTAGTGAATTTAAACCTGATGTGCTTCTGTTAAAAGATGTTTCTTTTGTCTTCTGGATGTTGTTTGGGAATTTATTAGGGATTAATTAGCGTTGTAGTCTTTGGGGGTTGTATTTGAATTAATGGTTGCTAAGATGTTCACTATGTTTTAAAAAGGTTAACTTGAGTTCATAGAATAAACATTGTTTTGCTTTAAAAAAATACTTTTCAATTTCCGCTGAACCACACCTGTAGAGTGGACCCTGTGCTCCCCATACCACAATATATTAAAGGTTGTGGGTCAGATGAACTCCATGATACACTTTGGGGTTTTCTAAACCCTGGCCCATAACACCCTCTGTGCGATGCCTAAAACCTGCGATTAAAACTCAGTATTACTCCAACTTGAGAGCAAACGCAAGTTCCCTAAACTCAGGGTGCAATTCTCCGTTCCCCAGGCCGGGTGGTAGAATCACATAGCGTGAAATGTAAGTTTGGGGCCTGTGGGGGGTGGAGAGGGGATTGAGCACCATGGCCGTGCTCGGGAGGGGACTGGCCCGCGATCGGTACCCACCTATCGTCGGGCCGGCGTCTCTAAGTGACACACTCTTTTCCCCTCCGCCGCCCCGCAAGATCAAGCCGCCACGTCTTGCAGGGCAGCGGAGGGGAAGATGGCAACCGCGCATGCACGGCTGACGTCACTAAGGCGCCGCCGGCCGCGTCATTATAGGCGCACCGCCTTGACGCCAGCGTCGAGGCCCTGCGGCAGAGTTTCATGAAACGCCGCTCCTAGCCCCCCCCCCCCCCCCCCCCCCATGGGGAGAGAATAGGGGGCGAGGAGCAGCCTCCGACGCCATCTTGAAACACTCCGGGCTTCACAACAGCGTCGGCCGTTGCGGAGAATTCTGCCCTCAGTTCCCCAGCAGGCTTGCAGGATTTCTGCATTTACTCTCTAGCAGACATACATTGACTGAAGTGCTCTTCTGTCTTGTTGTCACTGTGTCTCATGGTTCCCCGTCACCATGGAATAGCAGTTTTTCCACTTTTTTTTTCCTAAACTCACAAAACCACTAACCTTTTTGTAACCCATATCGTCACTTCAAGGGTTATAAATCCTCATGAAAAGGCATGCATACAAACAGGGCCTCCAGACTTCCTGGCAATCCATCTTGCAAAAAAAACTCTAAAGGAAACTAGAATCATATTTCACCTGTCTTAATGCACAATTATAAACTAAACTTAAAGTTGTTCCCCGACATTGCTTAATTCCCAGGATTTTACTTTTATTTATTTGTTCATGGGATGTGGCCCATCCCGAAGTACCCTTCAGAAGGTGGTGGTGAGCTGTCTTCTTGAAGCGCTGCAGTCCCTGTGTTGTAGGTATACCCACTGTGCTTTTAGGGATTAACCAAAGGCCAAAACACTAACACAAGGAAACGTTTTGATTTGATTTTTAACATTGGTACACAAACTAAAATGGCGTATTGATTGTGTGCCAGTGGTAGCAGCAATTTCATCAGGTTAGTAATAACTAGATAGCAAGGTAAATTGGATTTGAATTCAAGGTGGAATGTTAGGTGTGAAAGATGCAATTTGAGATGTGAACTGAAGTGGATGGGATGTGAGAATGAGAATGAACAGAGACAGTGATTGATTGAAAAAGAGGAAGTGTTGGTGTGCTGCAGGCAGAAATCAGACCTGTGTGAATCAGAGAGTAGATTTCCAGGCAGATCGATGGTCTCTTACTCTGTCGCTGTGAGCCACCGACTGGTATCGACTGCAGCAGCATCAGAATGGGCTCCTGTCTCTGCATTTAAAAAGCTCTCTTCAGTTCTGGCAGATGAATAACCTAGAGAAAGTTCCACAAAATCACTTTCTTTGAGTTATGAATGCACCGATCCACCACAGGAAGACTTAGCATCTTGTGCAAATAAAAACAATTTTTTTCAGTTCATTGTTGGAGTTAAGAAGGGGAATCTGAGGCTGGGGAGAAGGGGTATATAGTGCGAGCAGTCCGAGGGAGAGGGGAGGTGGGATATTACTGTAAAGTCTTCCCTGTGTAATCTATAACCTTTGGATACATATCCCTTTTAGTAGTCTGCAGCTTACGGAGACTGTTTAAATTCCCATAGACGTGAGTGTTAGTCAAAGTGACCCAACTCTCTGTTCCAGATGTTGTGTATGAGCACCACTGTGTTTTCTAAAGTTGACATTTGTGTCCTTGTTTGAAGGAGCAACCAACCAGGAATGTTTGGGAAGCCGGACTTTGACCAGTTGGCCCCGGTTGTGGATGCATTCAGCCTCATGACGTACGACTATTCAAATTCACATCGGTAAGGTTGGCAAAAGCCCTCACTTCCCAATCTGTTAAAAGTTTCACACACACCACCCGCGACCCTGCACCACACACTCTTTCTCCCCCCGCGGCCCTGGCTGGAACGGGATTCCAATGGGGCAGCTCCTGTTTGGAACGGGATTCCGATGGGGACAGATCCTGTTTGGAACGGGATTCCAATGGGGCAGCTCCTGTTTGGAACGGGATTCCAATGGGGCAGATCCTGTTTGGAACGGGATTCCAATGGGGCAGCTCCTGTTTGGAACGGGATTCCAATGGGGCAGCTCCTGTTTGGAACAGGATTTCGATGGGGCAGCTCCTGTTTGGAACGGGATTCCGATGGGGCAGCTCCTGTTTGGAACAGGATTCCGATGGGGCCGGTTCTATTTGGAATGGGATTCCGATGGGACCAGCCCTGTTTGGAACGGGATTCCAATGGGGTTGGCCCTGTTTGGAATGGGATTCCGATGGGGCCGGCCCTGTTTGGAACGGGATTCCGATGGGGTTGGTCCTGTTTGGAACGGGTTTCCGATGGGGCCGGCCCTGTTTGGAATGGGATTCCGATGGGGCCGGTACTGTTTGGAACAGGATTCCGATGGGGCCAGCCCTGTTTGGAACGAGATTCCGATGGCGCAGCGCCTGTTTGGAATGGGATTCCGATGGGGCAGCTTCTGTTTGGAACGGGATTCCGATGGGGCCGGCCCTGTTTGGAACGGGATTCCGATGCGGCCGGTCCTGTTTGGAATGGGATTCCGATGGGGCCGGCCCTGTTTGGAACGGGATTCCGATGGGGTTGGTCCTGTTTGGAACGGGATTCCGCTGGGGCCGGCCCTGTTTGGAACGGGATTCCGATGGGGTTGGTCCTGTTTGGAACGGGTTTCCGATGGGGCCGGCCCTGTTTGGAACATGATTCCAATGGGGCAGCTCCTGTTGGAATGGGATTCCGATGGGGCAGCTTCTGTTTGGAATGGGATTCCAATGGGGCCGGCCCTGTTTGGAACGGGATTCCGATGTGGCCGGTCCTGTTTGGAACGGGATTCCGATGTGGCCGGTCCTGTTTGGAATGGGATTCCGATGGGGCAGCTCCTGTTTGGAATGGGATTCCGATGGGGCCGGCCCTGTGTGGAATGGGATTCCGATGGGGTTGGTCCTGTTTGGAACGGGATTCCGATGGGGCAGCTACTGTTTGGAACGGGATTCCGATGGGGCCGGTCCTGTTGGGATCGGCAATGTGATTGAGTCGAATGTGGTTTGAGTGAATGTAAATCTACTTTGGAACGGGTATATCCAGCCCACTTCAACCCCACAAACGCCATTTAATTGAAACTGAAACTTTGGCTGCAAAGTAGTTGATGTCGGAATAAAGATGGTGTCCTGAAATGTTTGGTGTCCTGAAATATTGATGGAGTACTGTCGAGGATTCAACATGTGATTTGACCCAGCTGTACCTGACTGGTGAGTGATTGGACTGTGAAAAGGAGCTCGACTTTGCCTCTCTCCAAAATGGCACTTGACCACTTGTGTGATTGGACTGTGTAAAGGGAACTCTCATCTACCTCGCTCCAATGGACAGCCGCCAAAAAGTACCCAGGTCACAGGGCAGGTTGTGCAGCAGGCTGCCTCCTCATCTGATGTACCGCCTGGGGAACCACCTCGAAGGAGCATTAGAACTTGTAAGATTAGAAAAGTAGACCGCAGTTAAGTTGGCATGGGTGTAGCACACAGGTTACCGCGAGGGGCTGGGGCACAATAATTGTGTATAGAACACAATAAATACCTGTTCACCAATGTTCTGAACTGCCTTGGTCCTCTGCATTTATATTTGGCTGGTGGGTGGTTGAACTGTGCAAAGGGAACTTCAATATGGCACCTGACCACTGGGCGATTGGATGGTGTAAAGGGAGCTGTGCTCTGTATCCCTCCTGTCGGTACCTGACTGGTGAATGATTGGACAGTGAAAAGGGAGTTTTCCTCAGCGTCTCTCCAATACGGTACCTGACCACTGGCCGATTGGACTGTGCAAAGGGTGCTTTACTCTGCCTCTCTCCTCTATGGTACCTGACTGGTAGATGATTGGACTGTCTTAGGGCAACATGGTAGCACAATGGTTAGCACTGTGGCTTCACAGCACCAGGGTCCCAGGTTCGATTCCCCGCTGGGTCGCTGTCTGTGCGGAGTCTGCACGTTCTCCCCATGTCTGCGTGGGTTTCCTCCGGGTGCTCCGGTTTCCTCCCACAGTCCAATGACGTGCAGGCGAATTGGCCATGATTAATGCCCTTAATGTCCAAAAAGGTTAGGAAGGGTTATTGGGTTACGGGGATAGGATGGAAGTGAGGGCTTAAGTGTGTCGGTGCAGACTCGATGGGCCAAATGGCCTCCTTCTGCATTGTTCAATGTTCTAAAGGAGCTTTGCTCTGCATCTCTCCTGTTTGGTACTTGACCTGTGAGTGATTGCACTGTGGAAAGGGAACTTTGCTTTGCCTTTCCCCAGTACCTTACTGGTGAGTGATTGGACTGTGTAAAGGGAGCTTCATTCTACCTCTCTCAATTACCGTACCTCACCACTAGGTGATTGGACTGTATGAAGGAAGCTTTGCGCTGCCTCTCTGCAATATTGTATCAGACTGGTTAGTCTGCCTCCCAGCTGTTCTGTATCTGGCCTTGGATTGCTTGATGCTAATGCTGGGTGTCTGAAATAAGGTGTTCCATTTACTCAGAGTTAATGTCCCTCATCTTGATGGTAAAAGTAATAATCTAGTTTTTTTGATTGGCTGTTATTGGCTATAGGTTTGAGCCTTTTCAACAGGACAGTTTATTTCCTGTGGAGTTCTTAAATGGACCGTGTGAGAGCTGCCGGTGTCGTTCCGAAATGTTCCCGTTGGATTTGAAGACAGGTGTGCCAAGTTGTGTCATGGACTGAATTGTTCCTTGTTTTTCAGACCTGGCCCCAATTCCCCCATCCTTTGGATACGAGCCTGTGTTCAGAAATTGGACCCAGATGCAAATTGGAGAAGTAAAATTCTTTTGGGACTGAATTTCTATGGAATGATTTATGGTACCCTTGGAGGAACTTCAGAACCTATAGTAGGACACAGGTAGGATATACTATCAGTGGTGAATCCATCATGCTTTATAATGCTCCTGTGAAGTGCAATGAGGCAGGGTTAATTATTGATGTCATCATAAAAGATCCGCTGGGCAATAGTGATCATAATACTACATTATTCTGCATGAAGTTTGAAAGCGACATCCTCCAATCACCTACAAGAATCCTATGCTTTACATTAGAAGGAGCAATACTGGAGCAGGAGATAAAAGATGCGATTGGGAGGATGCAGTCGGGGAAGGTGGCAGAGCCGAATGGGTTTCCGGTGGAATATTATAAAAAATTTAAGGATAATAGAACATAGAACAGTACAGCACAGAACAGGCCCTTCGGCCCTCAATGTTGTGCCGAGCCATGATCACCCTACTCAAACCCACGTATCTACCCTATACCCGTAACCCAACAACCCCCCCCTTAACCTTACTTTTTTTATTAGGACACTACGGGCAATTTAGCATGGCCAATCCACCTAACCCGCACATCTTTGGACTGTGGGAGGAAACCGGAGCACCCGGAGGAAACCCACGCACACAGGGGGAGGACGTGCAGACTCCACACAGACAGTGACCCAGCCGGGAATCGAACCTGGGACCCTGGAGCTGTGAAGCATTTATGCTAACCACCATGCTACCCTGCTGCCCCTACATAAGTTGGCACCCCTGATGGTGGGGATGTTTGAAGAGGCGATAGGGAAGGGAGTGCTGCCGCAAACCTTAGGGTAGGCATCGATTTCACTGTTGCTTAAAAAGGATAAGGATCCGACTGATTGTGGGTCGTATAGGCCCATATCACTTCTGAATGTGGACGCAAAGGTATTGGCGAAGGTACTGGCGGGTAGGCTGGAGGAGTGCCTCCCGAAGATGATAGGCGAGGATCAGACGGGGTTCGTGAAAGGGAGGCAGCTGTTTTCGAATATTAGGAGGGTTTTGAACGTCGTTATGGTACCGGCGGAAGGGAAGGAAACAGAAGTGGTTGTGGCATTGGATGCCGAGAAGGCGTTTGATCGGGTAGAATGGAGGTACCTGATGGCACTGCTGGAGCGGTTTGGGATTGGACCAAGATTTGTGAACGGGGTAAAGCTATTATATAAGGAGCCGAAGGTTAGTGTCCACACAAACAATATCAGTTTGAGATACTTTTCTCTCCACTATGGGACTAGGCAGGGATGTCCTATGTCCCCCCCCTTGCTGTTTGCACTTGCGATTGAGCCATTGGCTATCACATTAAGAAGTTCGGGAGCATGGAAAGGAATAGTGGGGGGGGGGGATAGAGCATAGGGTGTCCTTATCCGCCGACGACTTGCTGCTGTATGTGTCGGAACCAAGTTTGTTGATAGGGGGAATATTGGAGTTACTGCGGGTATTTGAGTCTTTCTGAACCTGGACAAGAGTGAGTATTTTGTGGTGACTCGGTGGGGGGTGGGGGCAGGGTTGGGGGGGGAGGGGGGGGCTGCCATTCCGTAGGGCAGGGACTCACTTTAGGTATTTGGAGGTGCAGGTTGCCCGGGAGTGGGGAAGGCTTCGCAGGTACAACATCACTAGTTTTGGTGGGGAGGCAGCACGGTGGGACAGTGGGTTAGCCCTGCTGCCTCACGGCGCCGAGGTCCCAGGTTCAATCCCGGCTCTGGGTCACTGGCCGTGTGGAGTTTGCATATTCTCCCCGTGTTTGCGTGGGTTTTGCCCCCACAGCCCAAAGATGTGCAGGGTAGGTGGATTGGTCACGCTAAATTGCCCCTTAATTGGAAAAAATTAATTGGGTACTCGTAAAAAATAAAAAATAGTTTGGTGGGGAGAGTGAAAGCCGATCTGGTAAGGTGGGATGGTCTCCCTCTGTCACTGGCGGGTCGGGTACAGGCGGTTAAAATGAATGTGTTGTCGCGATTTCTGTTTATTTTTCAATGCCTACCGATTTTCCTGCCAAAGTCTTTTTTTAAGGAAATTGAGGGATGGGTTACCTCATTCATATGGGGAGGGAAGGTGGCCAGAGTGAGGAAGGTGCTGCTACAGAGGGGAAGGCAGGCAGGGGGTTTGGGTCTCCCGAACCTGATGTACTACTACTGAGCGGTGAATGTGGAGAAGGTGCGGAGCTGGGTCAGAGGCGTTGATTCCCAGTGGGTCAGAATGGAGAAGAGTTTGTGCAGGGGGTCGGGATTGAAAGCACTGGCAACAGCGCCACTCCCGATAGCTTCAGGGAATTACTCTGAGTTCGGTAATAATAGCTTCATTCAAAATCTGGAGACAGTTTCCCCAACACTTCGGGTTGGGGGCAGGGTCAAGGGAAATGCCGATTTGGGAGAACCACAGATTTGAGCCAGGGAGGTGGGATGGAAGCTTTCGGAAATGGGAAGAGAAAGGGATTAAGACGCTAAAAGATTAGTTTTTTCGGGGTCGATTTGCAGGATTGAGGGAGCTGGAAGTTGTGGTGATCGTAGAGCTGACTAGATTCAATACAACTGAGCAAACACTAGAGGGAGCACGGGAGAGCTATAAATACACTGGGACAGGAAGTGAGGACACACTTCACGGAAGGCAGAACTCGTAGCAGGACACACAGACACAAGCAGGCAGCATTTGAGGTAGCCGTAAGTTAAGCTCTGAAGAGAGAACAAATTCACAATAAAGCATCTTCTCCACATTTGAGACTACGAGCTTTATTAAGACACGAGGAACAACACAAAAGTGAATTATGGACTGGAGCAGGTAGAAATGTTTAGATACATGCAGGTTCGAGATTTTGCCAGGAAGGAGATACAGAGCTTCTCGGAGGAACCAGCCTCCACATTGCTGGAGGAGATGCTGACGGCAAGGGGACTGGAGAAGGGGGCAGTGTCAGCGGTGTACGGAGCTATGTTGTAAAAGGATAAGGCACCACTGGAGGGGATTAAAGCAAAGTGGGAGGTAGAGTTGGTAGAGGTTATAGAGGAGGGGGTATGGTGTGAGGTGCTCCGGAGAGTGAACGCCTCCACCTCGTGCGAGGTCGGGGCTGACACAGCTGAAGGTGGTGTACAGAGCACACCTCACGAGGGCGAGGATGAGCCGATTCTTTGAAGGGGTAGAAGATGTGTGTGAACGTTGCGGGGGGGGGCCCCGCTAATCACGTTCATATGTTTTGGTCCTGTCCAAACCTAGGGGAGTACTGGAAGGAGGTGTTTAGGGTAATTTCCAAGGTGGTGCGTGTGAAACTAGACCCAGGTCCCCGGGAGGCCATATTCGGGGTGTTGGACCAGCCAGGGTTGGAAACGGGTGCGGAGGCAGATATTATAGCCTTCGCCTCATTGATCGCCCGAAGGCGGATCCTAATGGGATGGAGAGCAGCCTCTCCACCCTGTGCCCTGGCGTGGCGGGGGGACCTGTTGGAATACTTGACCCTTGAGAAGGTTAAGTTCGAACTGAGGGGAAGGACGGAGGAGTTCTACAAGTCATGGGCACTATTTATTATGCACTTTCAAGAACTGGATAACATTGAACATTAGTTGGGGGGGATGGGTGGGTGGGTTGGGGGGGGGGGCGTGGGGGGGGGGGGGGGGGGGGTTGTGTATATTAAAGATGGCTATGGGTAATCCCGATTCCTTTTTTGTCATTTGTTTATGTTAACATGCGGGCTGATGTTTGGGGGTTAGTGGGAGGGTGGGATCGTTGTTATTGTTATGGGGTTTGATATATTTGTTGTTGATTATTGTTTGTTGTTGGTGGGTGTAAATTCGGGAGAAAATTGTGAAAAAGAAGGAGAATAAAAATATATATTTTTTTAAAGAATCCTATGCTTAAACAAAGCCTGTTTCATAGGTAGGAAGGGACAGTTGGCCAAGGTTGATTTGATAAACAGACTGAAAGGTATGGTTATAAATAAAGAGTAGGAAAAATTTAAAGAAACAATTCAGGTGTTCAAAAAACAGACTCCACTGAAATACAAAAATTCAGTGAGAAGTATTCACCCGTGGCTTATTCAGGAAGTGGAGGATAGTACTAGATTATAAAAAAGAAACATTTAATCTTGCAAAGAGTAGTAATTGGTCTGAACATTGGAAGTGTTTTAGAAACCAAGAAGTTGGTTTATAAAAAGGGGGATAAATAAAATGAATAAACTAGCCTGGAATATAAAAACCGATTGCAAGAACCTTTGTCAGTATGTAAAAAGGACGAAAGTAGCTAAAGTAAACGCTG
Organism: Scyliorhinus canicula; assembly: GCF_902713615.1. Lineage (NCBI taxonomy): Eukaryota > Metazoa > Chordata > Chondrichthyes > Carcharhiniformes > Scyliorhinidae > Scyliorhinus > Scyliorhinus canicula. The sequence continues at coordinate 103,365,166 of NC_052154.1, forward strand.
GTCTCCTAAAAGCAAAAACTGGAGAAATTGTCATGGGAAAGAGGAAATGGCAGAGACGTTGAACAAAGATTTTGTGTCAAGTGTTGACTGTAGAAGATAAAAGTTTCATACCAAAAATATAGAGCAATGTAGGCATTAATAAAAGTGATGAAATTAAAGTAATGAATATCAGCAGATACAAAGTACTGCCGAAACCTAAAGGACTAAAATCAGACAGATCCCCAGGACATGAAGGCCTACACCCTAGGGTAGCTGGATATGCTGGCTACGATTTTCCAAAATTCCCTCGATTCTGGAACGGTTCCATCATATTGGAGAGAGGTGAAAGTGAATGGGCAAGTGAAAAGGTCACAAAATAGGGAGCTTGGTTTGCAGTTTGAAATTATTAAATTGGATGTTGAGCCTGGAAGACTCTAAAGAGCCTAATTGAAAGGTGAGGTACTGTTCCTCAAGACAACGTTAAGCTTCACCGCCACATTGTAGTAGATCAAGAACCGAGATGTCAGCCTGAGAGCAAGGTGGAGAATTGAAATGACAGGCTCCAGAAAGCTTGGGGCCATTGCTTATAGATCGAACAGAGGTGTTACACAAAATGGTCACCCAGTCTGTGTTTGGTCTTCCCAATATGAAGGTGATTTGTGTTGTGAGCAGCAAATAGAATGAATGGCAGATAGAGTATAATGAAGGGCAGTGTGAGATTATTCATTTCAGTTGGAAGAACAGACAAGAAGAATATGGGACTTCTGGTGGCGGCCATGAGCTAAGCAGTCTCATATAAGACAGCTCTCGTCAAAGAACTTCGACTATGGCCTTTTAACACCCCCCCCCCCCCCCCCCCCCCCCAATCGACCGCACTGCCAAGCAGGATAGGAAAGAACCAACTGCCCAGCCGAAAAGCCAGAAGAGACGAGGGGAGGGAAATGTCAGCCTGGGTGCAGGGAACCGCCTGGAAGCAAACAACCAGTGAGGGCCAACCCCACAGAGCTCCCAGCTCAGATCGAGGCGCTGCAGGACAAATTGACAGGTTTCATCTTTTCCGAGCTCCAGAGACATAGGGAGGAGATGAGAAAATATCTCTTGGCAATCATCAAGATGGCAATGCAAGCCGCAACAGCCCCCATGAGGGAGGCAATGGACAATATGGTGTGAAGGCTAGAGGCCCAGGTGACGATGACAAGGGGCCTCAAAAGCCACCACAGACCAAGGTGACTGGATCACGGAACTTGAGGCCGAGGTAACAAGCCTGGTCAAGACCCATGAAGGCCAAAGTTAATGACCAGGAGAACCAATCGCGTCAGCAAAACCAGAGGAACAGAGGGGAGAAACCCCACAGAATACGTAGCAGTGATGCTGGGGCAGCTGATGGGCGAGGAGGGCTTTACCAAGCCCCCGGAGGTGGATCACGCTCACAGGTCACTTCGGCAGCGGACCAGAGCTGGGGAGCCACCACAGGCGACAATCGTGAGGTACCACAGGTACCAGGACAAGGAGTGGATCCTGAGGTGAGTGAAGAAGGTGGAAGTGGGAAGGACATTCCATCAGCCTGTACCAGGACATTGGTGCTGACTTGGCCAAGCACCGGGCCGAATTCAACACCAAATCCACACTGTCCAAAAGTGGGGTGTGGTCTGGCATGCTCTACCCTGCTAAGCTATGGGTTATCTATCAGGGTAAAGAACACTACTTTGATGCCCCAAAGGAAACCAACAAATTTGTCCATAAAAATGGACTGGGCAAACAATGAAAGAGGGTAATGGCCAATGGCTGCATGAGGTCGAGAGGGGCAGGGGCAAACACAGGCACAGGTGCATAGAGAGCAGGGGTAGGGGCGAGAGAGATAGTCAGGGGCGATATGTGCCCGGGAGGAGGGGGGGGGGGGGGGGGGGCGCGGATATGTGATGGTCAGTGGGATCCTGTTAGGGACCCCAGGTAGTCTTGGTAAATGTATATATATGCCTTGAACTGAGTTGACGCAGAATTTCTCAACAGTCGATAGCCGAAATCCCGGACCTGGACACCCACTGACTTATCATGGGGTGGGGGAATTTACCTGTCTACAGGTCCCGACAATGGATAGGTCCATCACTGGGGTGGGGGGGGGGGTTTCCCCCCACATGCATAAGCCTAATCGCGCATAGATTTTTTGTCTTGGGGGGGGGAAAAAGAGTGCTTCCAGGAGTAACAAAGGCGAAATACGCCACAATTGTAATCTCTGACCACGCGCCACATTACGTTGTGAGGATGGGCGAGGCCCAAACCCCCCACCCACGGAGGCTGGATGCAGCTCTCCTTGTCGATAAGGAGTTCTGCACAAAGATATCCCAAGCCATCGATGGCTATGTAACCTGCAACCAGAATGGGGAGGTCTCACCCTCCATGTTCTGGAGGCACTGAAGGCGATGATCAGGGGGAAATCATAGCGTAAAGGGCCCTTAGGGACAGAAAAGAAAGGGCAACCAAGCAACGACTGATGAACTCCATACTGGAGGTAGACCAGCGGTACTTCATGGCCCCAACCGTGGAACTGCTGCGGAGAGGAAAAAGCTGCAGATGGAATTTGCTCTGCTCTCCACAAGGCAGGCAGTCCACCAGCTCCGCCAGAGAGGGGTGGCGTAAGCTTCCACCAACATGGAGACAAGACCAGCCACAACAGGCACCCGTGAAAAAAAAGCACAGGTTCGGGACAGAAACAGTAGGTGGGAGCTGATCCTAACACGTTTAATGTGGCCTCTGCAAACTTCTATCAAGGGCTATAAGCCTCCAAGTCCTCAGAGGGGGGGTTTGATGATAGAACAGTTCCTCAACAGACTGGATATTCTAGTGGTGTGGGAGGACAGGAAACAAGGGCTGGAGGCACCGCTAGAGCTGGGCGAAATCGTGAAAGGCTTTAATTAATCTTTATTGTTCCAAGTAGGCTTACATTAACACTGCAATGATGTTACTGTGAAAAGCCCCTACTCGCCACACTCGGGCACCTGTTCAGCATCACAGAAGGAGAATTCAGAATGTCCAAATTACTTAACAGCATGGGCTGGATTCTCCGATTCTGGGCCTATGTCCCCATGCCAGAGTGGGAATGTTGGCGTAAGGCGCACGATGGCCACCGATTCCCTGTGTTGTTGGGGGCTAGCAGGACTGCAGCATAGAGCACCCGGGTCTAGCAGCCGATACGGAGAATTGCCGGGTCCGTGGCTGTGCGTGTACCGGCCGCCATGCCGAATTCCCAACGGGTGAAACCATGAGAGATCCACGTTGTTGGGAACCCATTTGGTGGGGGGGGGGGGGGCGGAGCATCGGGGCCGGGCCTCAGGCAATGTCCTGAGGCCGTCGATACGTGGCACAGCATACTCTTTGAGTACAGCTCCCGGTTCTGTAGTAAACTTGGATTCTCCGGCCGTTCGCGAAATGTTATTTTGTCGTCGGCGACTGGAGAATCCAGTCCCACATCTTTCGGTACTTGTGGGAGGAAACCGGAGCGCCCGGAGGAAACCCATGCAGACACTGGGAGAACATGCAGACCCCACACAGACAGTGACCCAAGCTGAAAATAGAACCTGGGGCCCTGGCGATGTGAAGCAACAATGCTACCGTGCCACTCCTATTCCATGCAGTCAGGGATAACGCTGCAACTGGATGGGTTCCCTGTAGACCTTTATAAACGGTAGCATGGTGGTTAGCATAAATGCTTCACAGCTCCAGGGTCCCAGGTTCGATTCCCAGCTGTGTCACTGTCTGTGCGGAGTCTGCACGTCCTCCCCGTGTGTGCGTGGGTTTCCTCCGGGTGCTCCGGTTTCCTCCCACAGTCCAAAGATGTGCGGGTTAGGTGGATTGGCCATGCTAAATTGCCCGTAGTGTCCTAAAATGTAATGTTAAGGGGGGGTTGTTGGGTTACGGGTATAGGGTGGATACGTGGGTTTGAGTAGGGCGATCATTGCTCGGCACAACATCGAGGGCCGAAGGGCCTGTTCTGTGCTGTACTGTTCTGTGTTCTGTGTTCAACGACTCACTATCAAAGGGGGCCCTGCCACCAACACTTTTGATTTGATTTAATTTATTATTATCACATGTATTAATATACAGTGAAAAGTATTGTTTCTTGCATGCTGTAGAAACAATGCATACTGTACATAAGGAAGGAAGGCGAGACTGCAGAATATAATGTTACAGGTATAGCAAGGTGTAGAGAAAAGATCAACTTAATACGAGGTAGGTCCATTCAAAAGTCTGATGGCAGTAGGGAAGAAGCTGTTCTCGAGTCAGTTGGTGCGTGACATCAAACTTAGGTATCTTTTCCTGACGGAAGGAGGTGGAAGAGAGTATGTCCAGCGTGCGTGGGGTCCTTAATTATGCTGGCTGCCTTTCTTAGGCAGCGGGAATTATAGATAGAGTCAATGAATGGGAGGCTGGTTTGCGTGATGGACTGGGCTACATTCACGTCCTTTTGTAGTTTCCTGTGGTCTTGGGTAGAGCAGGCTCCATACCAAGCTGTGATGCAACCAGAAAGAATGCTTTCTATGGTGCATCTGTAGAAGTTGGTGAGGGTCGCTCGCAGCTGACATGCCAAATTTCCTGTCTTCTGAGAAAGTAGAGTCGTTGGTGGGCTTTCTTAACTATAGTGTCGGCATGGGGGGACCAAGACAGGCTGTTGGTGGTCTGTACACCGAAAACCTTGAAGTTCTCGACCCTTTCTACTTCGTTCGCATTGATGTGGACAGGGGCATGTTCTCCACTACGCTTCCTGAAGTCGACGATAATCTCCTTCGTTTGTTGACATTGTGGGACAGATTGTTGTCGTCGTACCAGTTCACCAGATTCTCTATCTCATTCCTATACTCTCTGTCTGTTTGAAATCCAACCCACTATGGTGGTGTCATCAGCAAATTTGAAAATCGAGTTGGAGGGGAATTTGGCCACACAGTCATAGGTGTATAAGGGGTACAGTAGGGGGCTGAGGACACAGCCTTGTGGGGCACGGGTGTTGGGGATGATCGTGGAAGTGGTGTTGTTGCTTATCTTTACTGATTGTGGTCTTTGGTTAGAAAGTTCAGGATCCAGTCGCAGAGGGAGGAGCCGAGGCCCAAGGCCACGGAGTTTGGAGATGAGTTTCGTAGGAATGATGGTGTTGAAGGCTGAGCTGTAGTCGATAAATAGGAGTCTGACATAGGTGTCTTTGTTATCTAGGTGTTCCAGGGTAGAGTGCAGGGCAATGGAGGTGGCATCTGCTGTGGACCTGCTGCAGCGGTAGCCAAACTGTAGTGGACCAAGTCAATCCGGGAGGCTGGAGTTGATTCGTGCCATGACTAACCTTTCGAAGCACTTCACGATGATGGATGTCAGAGCCATTGGACGATAGTCATTAAGGCACGCTGCTTGACATTTGTTTTGGTACAGGGATGATGGCCGTCTTCTTGAAGCAGATATGGACCTTAGATTGTTGTAAAGAGAGGTTGAAGATGTCTGCGAATATCCTTGCCAGCTGATCCGCGCAAGACCTGAGTGCTCAGTCCAGGTATCCCATCCAGGCCTGTGGCTTTCCGTGGGTTGACCTTCACTCGCCCAGGCCTTGATCTCACTAATCCCCAAGAAGGACAAAGACCCGACAAAAGTGCAGAGCATACAAACCCATCTTTCTCTTAAACATTGATGCAAAAGACCTAGCGAAAGGATTGGCGAGGCACTGAGTGTGCTGCCTGCCAGAAATGATTGCAGAAGATGAGACCGGGGCCGTTAAGGGCAGACAGTTAACCACTAACATCAGATCCTGCTGAATGTAATAATGACCCCATCCGTGGAGAGGATCCAGAGGTGATCGTTTTCCTGGATGCTGAGAAAGCCTTTGATCGAGTAGAATGGAAGGGGGCAGCACGGTAGCATAGTGGTTAGCACAGTTGCTTCACAGCTCCAGGGTCCCAGGTTCGATTCCCGGCTTGGGTCACTGTCTGTGCAGAGTCTGCACGTTCTCCCCGTGTGTGTGTGGGTTTCCTCCGGGTGCTCCGGTTTCCTCCCACAGGCCAAAGATGTGCGTGTGGGTTAGCTGGATTGACCATGCTAAATTGCCCTTAGTGTCCAAAAAACAGGTTAAATGGGTTTATTGGGTTACGGGGATGGAGTGGAGGTGTGGGCTTGGATGGGGTGCTCTTTCCGAGGGCCGGTGCGGACCCGATGGGCCGAATGGCCTCCTTCTGCACTGTAAATTCTACGATTCTATGACCTCATGGAGGTGTTTGAACGGTTTGGGTTTGGAGCATGGTTCACTACGTGGGTTGATCTCCTGTACAGCGCTCCTACAGTGAGCATACAGTCCAACGCCACCAGCTCCGAAAACTTTCAGCTGCACAAGAGAACGAGGCAGGGCTGCCCATTATCCCCTCTCCTGTTCGCACTGCCAATCGAACCACTGGCCATCACTCTTCGATTGGCGGAGTTGTGGGCAGGCATTCGGAGAGGGGACAGAGAGCAGAGTCTCACTTTATGTTGAATTCCCTAGCCAGCGTGGGAAAGATAACAGGACTCCTCAGTGAGTTTGGTGCCTTCTCAGGTTACAAACTCAACCTGGGAAAGAGCAAAATCTTCCCGGTGAGCCCCCGAGAGGGAAGAGCAGAGCTGGAAAAACTACCGTTTAAAGTGACTCAAACCAAGTTCTGATGCCTGGCTGCACAAAATCAACTCCACCTCCTCCTGTGCCGGGCTAAGCCTGATGCAGCTCAAGTTGGTGTACAGAGCACACCTTATAAGGCACGCAAGAGCGTGTTCTTCCCAGAGGTGGAAGATAGGTGCGAGCAGTGTCAGAAGGGCCCGGCCAGCCACACTCACATGTTCTGGTCTTTCCCCCAGACTCTTGGAGTTTTGGATGGCTTTTTCGAGGCTATGTCCAGGGAGTCGAGGTGGAGTCTTGCCCATCTGTAGTGATCTTAGGGTTGTCAGAGCATCCAGAGCTCTGGACGGGGAAGAGGGTGTACACCCAGGCCTTCGCACACTGATAGTGACTTCTACTGGTCTGCAAGTTGGCAGGGCCATGGGATGGCTCTCAGACCTAGCCGAGTTCCTGCAGCTAGAAAAACTAAAGTTGGGGGTCCAAAGAGAGATTTCACAACACACGGTAGAAGTTCATAAACCTCTTTACAGACCTGCTCACAATCAGCAACTAATTGGAGGGGGGGGGGGGGGGGAGGGGGAGAGGTGTAGATAGGAAGGGGGGGGGGGGTGTTTGGAAGACTGGGTAGGAAGGGGGGGGAGTAGATGGGAAAGGAGGGGGAATAGGAAGGGGTGGCAGTGAACACCGCCTGGGTGAAAGGGAGCTCGCATACAGCAGAAATGAAACCGAGAAGAAGGCCATTTGCAGGATGGGTCACCGATCCCTCCCACAGTACCAAACTGAAGGACAACCTGTCTAACCTCCCCTCAGAAAGTGGGGAACGGGACTTTCCTCCCCAGCAAAACAAATGCAATTATAAACAATCTAAAGAGCCCTTGCAATAATTGTAAATACATATGTAAAGTTATGTGTAGCTCTTATTACTAAACGTTAAGAGTTCCAATAAGAACACAGGGAAACTATAGAACTGGGACCAGTGTCACAGATGCGGTGACAGCTTGTGATACCTGTGTTGATGTTGTCATTGTGTTGGTTATTATTGTTGTTTCTGTATTCTGCAAAGTTTGGATATTTGGAAAAATGACAATAAAAATACTTTTTTTTTAAAAAAAGAAAAGAATATTTTTTAAACGACATGAAACATTTAAATGTTAATGTCAGAGATACTTGGGTTTACCCCTACAAGGAACACAAAGTTAGCGTGCAGATTCAGCAAGCAATTAGGAAGGCAAATGGTATGTTACCCTTTATTGAGCAGGAAATAGAAAACTAGAATAAAGAAATCTTGATGATGAGATCACATCTGGAAAACTGTGGATATAGTTACACTGGAGACAGTACAGCAAAAAATCACTAGATTTACTCCTGGGATGAGGGTGTTGCCTTCTGATGAGAAGCTGAGTAAATTTGACAATTTGAGGCAATCTCATTGAAACATACAAGGTTACAAAATGGTTTGACAGGGTCAATACACTGGGGAATCTAGGATTATTGTCTCAGAATCGGCCATTTGGGGCTGACATGAGGAGAAATGTTGTAAGTCTTTGGAATTCTTTCTGCACAGAGTTATGGATGCTACATTGGTGAATATAGTTTAAGTTGGGAGAGACGGAATTTTGGTTGCTCTGGGGAGAGAATCATTGTGTGTGAGGAGCGGGGTGGAGAGTGGTGTCGAAAGATGAAATCAGCCTGACTGGAGTTGAATGGGGCTGTATGGTTGACTGCTTCTGTGTCTTATGTTCTGATCAATGCCTTGGACAGTAATGGTGATATAGAAGTACAAGCTGAAGTGGGGCTTTCTCAGTCCAGGAATTGTTCATGGTATTCATCCTACCCAGATCATGTTGCTGTTAAATGCAGGAAGAGTTGATAAGATGGTCTTTTTTTTATTCATTCATGGGATGTGGGCGTCGCTGGCTGGGGCAGCATTTATTGCCCAACTCAGGACTTTTAAGAGTCAACCACATGTGTCAAGCTGGCGCAGTGGTGCTGGGGACCCAGGTTCAATCCCAGTCACTGTCCGTGTGGAGTTTGCACATTCTTCCCGTGTCTGCGTGGAAAGATGTGCAGGGTAGGTGGATTGGTCATGCTAAGTTGCACCTTAATTGGAAAGAAATAATTGGGTACTGTAAATTAAAAAAAAAGTCAACCATATCATTGTGGATCTGGAGTCACGTATAAGCCAGACCAGGTAACGACAACAGATTTCCCTCCCTGAAAACGTTAGTGAACCAGATGGGTTTTTATGACTATTGACAATGGTTAAATGATTCTCTTTAGGCTTTTAATTCCAGATATGTATTGAATTCAAATTTCACCATCTGTCATGGCGGGATCCGAACCCGGGTCCCCAGAGCATGTCTCTGGGTTACTAGTCCAGCCACAGTACCACTACACCACCACCCTGCCCCATGAACAGTGAGTGAGCTGATAGAGATGAGACTACAGATCTGCCAAGAGTTTGAACTTTTCAGTGTATGTTCCAGGAAGGCTCTCCCAGTCGTCTTTCCTTCATTGTCTGCAGCTTCTGGTTTAAAATGTTAAATCTAACCTTTACTGGTTTAGATATTAACTCTGAAGACCCCGCACTGATTCTGTTATTGTATTCAGACCGTTACCTCTGCCAGACTTTGGGGCTGGCAGTCAGGCCTAGGGAAGGCTACATTCCCTTGTATGAGGCTTCAGGAATGACCCTGAGGAGAATGTGATGGACACTTTGTCTCGACATGAACATCAGGGGATTAAAAAAAAAATATAGCATGAAAGACGAGTCATTAAAAATGGCTGGTTAATCTCTTCAGTTCAAGAATTCCAGACATCAGTCCCTGTACCTCACAGGACGAGCCAGTTAATAAAAATACAAAGAAAAAAACTCCATGGGCTCTTGCATTATCAACACCATCAGGAGAAGGTTACAGATCTTGCTGTGAGCGTCTGTCAGAATTGACCGGCTGAGACTGAACGGGTTTTGTTTTGGGTTCAGGAATGAAATTGTTCTGTCCATCCAGCTCCGGGAAACAGACTGCACATTGTGGAATTGTGAGGAAAGTAACTACAATTGTCAAGCCTGTAGATGCCTGTGGCTACTGAGTAAATGTGACCATTAATATAGAGTAATAATGGCTGCACTTATACTAAACCGAGGTTTTAGCAGTCTGATTCTTGAAGTCTTGTGGCTGAATCATTCATTTTCAGATCCATTCATATTCATGACTCCCACCCCACGAATTGGTGCTTATAATGTGAAAGTTCTGCAGTAAAAAATCTTTTCATAACGCTTCTAAGAAAATAACTTTATTTACAGATACCGGAAAGGTGGGTGTATTCTGACTTAATATTTAAAAGCTCCCCATTGGTGACCAAGACTGAGCTTGCCCAGCTGAGGAGAGCATGAGCGGTGGATTCAGAGGAGGGAGTGGTGAGGGGGAACACTGCAGTGGGCTCAAAGGAGGGAATGCAGTTGGAGGGGGGTGATGTGTTGGACAGGCTGGGTCGATGTGGACTGCACTTGATGCAGTGTAGCGAGAGACAGACCTCCAACACTTGATAAGATGCAACATGATTTTATTCAACGTCTTAACTACTCTACATGTTCAACTGTGGGTTGACACTATGCTGACTTGACTGGAGACCTAGTGCTAGCCTGACCAGACTTACTAGCTACCGCATGGTGTTTGCACTGGCTAGCTCACGAACTCTGACGGTCTCAGTGGCTGGGTCCTGAGAGAGCGGGACACCGAGTGCCCTCTGTCTTTATAGTGGCAGTGTCCTGTCTGGTGATTGGCTGCTCTGGTCTATGTGCTTACTGGTCATCCTGTGTGTCAATCACTGCCTGTCTGCACTCCATTATATACATGGATGAATATTATGATATGACCCAAGCCAGGAATCAAACCTGGGACCCTGGTGCTGTGACGCAACAGTGCTAACCACTGTGCTATCGTACCGGCCACGGTAACACTCAGGGCAAGGATTGGACAGTAATCTAGAGGAAGTAACACTCAGCGCAGGGATTGGATTGTGAGCTAGAGGAGGGAACACTCAAGGCAGGGATTGGACGGTGAACTAGAGGAGGGAACACTCAGGACAGGGATTTGACGGTGAGCTAGAGGAAGTAACACTCAGGACAGGGATTGGGCGGTGAGCTAGAGGAGGGAACACTCAAGGCAGGGATTGGACGGTGAGCTAGAGGAAGTAACACTCAGGGCAGGGATTGGACGGTGAGCTAGAGGAGGGAACACTCAAGGCAGGGATTGGACGGTGAGCTAGAGGAAAGTAACACTCAGGGCAGGGATTGGATGGTTGAACTAGAGGCGGGAGCATCAGCGCAGGGATTGGCGGTGAGCTAGAGGAGGGACACACTCAGGGCAGGGAATTGGAAGCGGTGAGCTAGAGGAAGTACACACTCAGGGCATGGGATTGGACGGTGAACTAGAGGAAGTAACACTCCGGGCAGGATTGGGCGGTGAGCTAGAGGAAGTAACACTCAGGGCAGGGATTGGACGGTGAACTAGAGGAGGGAACACTCAGGGCAGGGATTGGACGGTGAGCTAGAGGAGGGAACACTCAGGGCAGGGATTGGACGGTGAGCTAGAGGAGGGAACACTCCGGGCAGGGATTGGACGGTGAGCTAGAGGAGATTATGTTAACATCTAAATGTCAGCACCTGGGAGATCCCTGCTCGGAAGAGACCTACTTGGAGGAAGCTCCTGATTTAAGGGATAGAATTCTTGAAGAACAACTGACTCCAAGAGAAGATCTGGAAAAGCAGCCTGAGCAAGGAACACCAGGGGTCTTGAGTCCAAGGTTTGAAACCTGCCAAGTGGAGATGTGGCTCTCGGATCGGGTTCATCAGTCATACAAGAATTTGACTCACCGGATGGATTGGACTATGAGGACAAAGAACTGAGTGCGGCTGCTACACAAGCAATAGAGTGAGCTGGCTGTCTTAACCAGGATGGGAGTGTGGATGGGGAACACTGAAAATGACACCTGTGTTGTCGGGGTGGACCCACAAGTGGGTGCTAGGCAAGCCCCTATTCTTCCCCGAAACCCACTCCTCCCAACTCGGGGCTCTGCCTCTGGGCTTGTTCCCCATTCCCCCACTTCTCGTGTATGTACCCCGATTCCAGGCTTTTCCAATTAAGGGGCTATTTAGCGTGGCCAATCCACCTAGCCTGCACATCTTTGGGTTGTGGTGGTGAAACCCACGCAGACACTGGGAGAATGTGCAAACTCCACACGAACAGTGACCCAGGGCCAGGATTCGAACCTGGGTCCTCAGCGCCATAGGCAGCAGTGCTAACCACTGTGCCACGTGCCTCCCCCGATGCTTCCGTTTTTAATGGCTCCCAAAATGGCAGGCAGAACCCAGCTCTGGAAGATCAGCCCACTTTTCCGACATCCTATTTTCACTGATACGGAAAGGGAGTGGCTTGTGAAAGCCATTTGAAATCAGTGCCCCATTTGTGATGGAGCAAGGGCGTTGTCCGTCAGTATGAGTTATATGTTTGAGTAGACATAAACACCCTTGCATGGTTACGGTCTGTAGAATTGTCAAGCTTTTTAATTAGCCAGTCGTTTAAAAATTGAAAAGAAACTTCCTTCGTGTGTCTGAACTGAAAGAAAAGTCTTTGAGTAGTTTTAATAGCACAATTCTGAGTGGTATCTTCACAGCATTGTTACTGCTTGACTGCCTTGCGCAACCCAACAATATCAAAGTGAGGGGCTGTAAGTTGACACTTTGACGTCACTAAGATGTTATGAAAGGGTTTTTTTTTAAAGTATTTTTATTAAGGTTTTGCAGAATTTTTCATAATAAAACAGCAGTAAACAGAATAACAAAACAAACTAGAATGAACATTAACATAGTGCAAAAAGAGAATATACAATAACAATTAAATAGACATTACCCCACGCGACCCAGTCTTCCCACACCATCCCAATGAAGCACTCACACCCCCCCCACGGATTGCTGCTGACATTTTAATTTTCCCTGAGAAAGTCGACGAACGGCTGCCACCTCCGAGAGAACCCTAGCGTGGACCCTCTTAAGGCAAACTTTATTTTCTCGAGGCTGAGAAACCCAGCCATGTCGGTAACCCAAGTCTCTACACTCGGGGACTTCGAGAATTCTTCCTGGTAACCGTCTGGCCCAGGGGCTTTACCCGATTGCATGCCCTCTATACCCTTGACAATCTCCTCCAATTCAATCAGGGCCCCCAGTCCCTCCACCAGGTCCTCTTCCACCTTTGGAAACCTCAACTGGTCCAAACATTGCCTCATCCCTTCCGCTCCCGTCGGGGGCTCTGACTCGTATAGCTTACTATAGAACTCCTTAAAGACTTTGTTCACCCCCCCGGATCCAAGACCATGTTACCCTCCTTATTCTTTGCGCCCCCAATTTCCCTGGCCGCCTTCCTCTTTCGCAGTTGGTGAGCCAGCATTCTACTCGCTTTCTCCCCGTACTCATAGACTGCCCCCCTTGCCTTCCTCAGCTGTGCTACCGCTTTCCTAGGGTCAGCAGTTCAAACTCCGCCTGCAAACACGGCCGCTCCCTCAGTAGCCCCGCCTCGGGGGCCTCCGCGTATCTCCTGTCCACTCGGAGTATCTCCTCCGCCAGTCTCTCCCTCTCGGCTCTCTCTCTTTTCCCAATGGGATCGAATTGAGATGAGTTCCCCTCTGACAACTGCCTTCAGAGCCTCCCAGTCCGTTGCTGCTGCTACCTCACCCGTATCGTTTGTTTCCAGGTAATCCTGGATGTTCCTGCTAATCCGCCTGCAAACCTATTCGTTCACCAGCAGCCCCACGTCCAGTCTCTAGAGTAGGCACTGCCCTCTCTCCTCACTAAGCCACAGGTCCACCCAGTGCGGGGCATGGTCCAAGACTGTGATTGCTGAGTATTCTGGCCCCGCCACCTTTGGGATTAACACCCTGCTCAAGACAAAGGAGTCTATGCGGGAATAAACCTTATGAACGTGGGAGAAAAAAGAGAACTCCTTCGCTCTCGACCGCGCAAACCTCTAGGGATCCCCCCGCCCATCTGCTCCATAAAACCCTTCAGTTCCTTAGCCACTGCTGGTCGCTTCCCTGTCCTGGACTTCGACCGGTCCAGCTCGGGGTCAATGACTGTGTTAAAGTCTCCCCCCATGATCAGGTTGTGTGACTCTAATTCCGGGATTTTGCCTAGCATGCGTCTCATAAATTCCACATCATCCCAATTCGGAGCGTAGACGTTCACAAACACCACCCGGACCCCCTCCCACTTTCCACTCACCATTATATACCTGCCACAATTCTCCCAGCCTTGAATGCCACACCCTTACTGATCAGAATTGCTACCCCCTGGTCTTCGAATCCAGCCCTGAATGGAACACCTGGCCTACCCATCGCTTTATTAATCTCGTGTGATCTGCGAGCTTTAAATGTGTCTCCTGGAGCATTGCTACGTCTGCCTTTAACCACTTTAGATGTGCGAACGCGCATGCTCTTTTGACCGGCCCATTCAAACCCCTGACATTCCACATGATCAGCCTAGACGGGGGGCCAACACCTAGATGTTATGAAAGGGTTGATGTGGGGTTACACTCACCTCCCCGGAGCAAAGATCCCGCCATTTATTTTTTCCTGAGGCAGGTGTGGCAAGCCAGGAGATTTCTCAATTTGGGAATTAATATTCAGGCCCCATACAACTGAGGCTGTAATAATAATAATAATAATCTTTATTATTGTCATAAGTAGACTTACATTGACACTGCAATGAAGTTACCGTGAAAAGCCCCTAGTCGCCTCATTCCAGCGCCTGTTTGGGTACACGGAGGGAGAATTCAGAATGTCCAAATTACCTAACAGCACGTCTTTCGGTACTTGTGGGAGGAAACCGGAGCACCCGGAGGAAACCTACGCAGACACAGGGAGAACATGCAGACTCCACACAGACAGTGACCCAAGCCGAGAATCGAACCTGGGATCTTGGAGCGTGAAGCAACAATGCTAACCAACTGACTCAACTTTGAAAAAGCATATTGGTTACAGATGTTGAGCTGGTGGATGTAAGAACAGTTTTGTGCTAACGGTGTTCTTTCAGAATGTTCAAAATGGGGAATTCTGACTGGCATATTAAACATAATATAGGTGTTTCATTTCCAGTTCGTTGTAAATATGGAAAATCACTTTGAACAGCAAATCCAGAAGACTGGATCATAGAGATAGGAAGTTGGCTAGTTGTCAAAGCAGCAATTACCCTTTTTGACGACACCAAACAACAGTTTACACTGAATTTCCAATTCTGGGTGTTTTTTATGTCAGATGTCATTCAGTCCGAGTTATAGCTATAGCAACTGCAATTGTACTGTACCATCTATGTTACAGCTCATAATAGTAACACAAACATTCTGGGTAGTTTTCTCTAATGCATTTATAATGTAATTTGGACAATTAGCCCGACACCAGATAACTACACTCTGTCCGGTAGCTCACTTAGGAAATGGGCATCTTACAACACCCAAAACTGAAAGGTGGATTATTCAGGGATGAGTTCCTGAACCAGGGACTCGATGGAGAATATTATTTTCCCGGGGGCCCAGAACTTCATTTGAGCTCTGTCTTTCCCTGCAAAACACCAAATGTAGTCAGCAGGGTAGACGATCCCTCCTGGGAGCTGGGTGTAGAATATGTTGATAGGTTTTGAAGCCTGCAATATTAATGGGATTTTTGTGGGGACGAAGTATTTCAAGAAAATGTATTTTCCAGATGATGGAGCTGTGAATAAAAATACAAAGGAAAAAGAGAGTGGAAAATTGATTGTTAGTGACCCATTTTTACTTTTGGAAAGATGTCTCCGTAGTCATTAAAATCATTGAATTATTTGTCTTGGGAGACAGGTTGTATTGGAGTATTTTCAAGCTGCACAATAGAAATAACAGCAAGTCCAGCAGCTTGGATCATGGAGATAGGAAGTCAGCAACTGGGTGGGTGGGGGTGCTTGGAGAGCTAGGAGGTGAGGGAGGGTACTGTAGGAGGAAATGCTGACTTAGGGAGGATACGGGAGGAGGGGGAAATACTGAACCTGTGGAGGGTACAGGAGGTGGAGGAAATATTGAACCTGCAGAGGGTACAGGAGGGAATACACCCTGGGGAGGGTACAGGAGGTGGAGGAAATACTGAACCTGTAGCGGAGGAGGAGGAAATACTGAACCTGTGGAGAGTACAGGAGGGAATGTACCATGGGAAGGGTACAGGATGAGGGGGAAATACTGAACCTGTAGAGGAGGAGGGGGAAATACTGAACCTGTAGAGGGTACAGGAGGGAATGTACCATGGGAAGGGTACAGGAGGAGGGGGACATACTGAACCTGTAGAGGAGGAGGAGGAAATACTGAACCTGTGGAGGGTACAGGTGGTGGAGGAAATACTGAACCTGCGGAGGGTACAGGAGGAGGGGAAAATATTGAATTTGTGGAGGGTACAGGAGATGGGAGAAATACTGACTCTGGGAGGGTACAGGAGGAGGAGGAAATACTGACTCTGGAAAGGATACAGGAGGAGAACGTACTGACCCTAGGGAGGGTGATGGAAGGGGAGGAAATACTGACCCTGGGGAGGTTAGAGAAAGAGGAAATACTGACCCTTGAGATGGTACAGGAGGTGCAAGAAACACAGACCCTGGGTAGAATACAGGAAGAGGGAATACTCATCCTAGGGAGGATATATGAGGAGGAGGGAATACTGACCCTGGGGAGGATACAGGAGGAAGTATGGACTCTGTGGAGCGTACAGGAGGAGGAAATACTGACCCTGAGGGGGATGCAGGTGGAGGAAATACTGACACTGGACAGGGTACAGGAGGAGGAAATATTGATCCTGGAGGGGTTACAGGAGGAGGAGGTAATACTGACACTGGGGAGGATACAGGAGGAGGTAATACTGACATTGGGGAGGATACAGGAGGAGGTAATACTGACACTGGGCAGGGTAGTAGGGAAGATGCTGGAATCTATCATCAAGGAAAAAATAGCGAGGCATCTGGATAGAAATTGTCCCATTGGGCAGACGCAGCATGGGTTCATAAAGGGCAGGTCATGCCTAACTAATTGAGTGGAATTTTTTGAGGACATTACCAGTGCAGTAGATAACGGGGAGCCAATGGATGTGGTATATCTGGATTTCCAGAAAGCCTTTGACAAGGTGCCACACAAAAGGTTGCTGCATAAGATAAAGATGCATGGCATTAAGGGGAAAGTAGTAGCATGGATAGAGGATTGGTTAATTAATAGAAAGCAAAGAGTGGGGATTAATGGGTGTTTCTCTGGTTGGCAATCAGTAGCTAGTGGTGTCCCTCAGGGATCAGTGTTGGGCCCACAATTGTTCACAATTTACATAGATGATTTGGAGTTGGGGACCAAGGGCAATGTGTCCAAGTTTGCAGATGACACTGAGATGAGTGGTAAAGCGAAAAGTGCAGAGGATACTGGAAGTCTGCAGAGGGATTTGGATAGGTTAAGTGAATGGGCTAGGGTCTGGCAGATGGAATACAATGTTGACAAATGTGAGGTTATCCATTTTGGTAGGAATAACAGCAAACGGGATTATTATTTAAACGCTAAAATATTAAAACCTGTCGCTGTGCAGAGAGACTTGGGTGTGCTAGTGCATGAGTCACAGAAAGTTGGTTTACAGGTGCAACAGGTGATTAAGAAGGCAAATGGAATTTTGTCCTTCATTGCTAAAGAGATGAAGTTTAAGACTAGGGAGGTTATGTTGCAATTGTATAAGGTGTTAGTGAGGCCACACCTGGAGTATTGTGTTCAGTTTTGGTCTCCTTGAGAAAGGACATACTGGCACTGGAGGGTGTGCAGAGGAGATTCACTAGGTTAATCCCAGAGCTGAAGGGGTTGGATTATGAGGAGAGGTTGAGTAGACTGGGACTGTACTCGTTGGAATTTAGAAGGATGGGGGGGGGATCTTATAGAAACATTTAAAATTATGAAGGGAATAGATAGGATAGATGCGGGCAGGTTGTTTCCGCTGGTGGGTGAAAGCAGAACTAGGGGACATAGCCTCAAAATAAGGGGAAGTAGATTTAGGACTGAGTTTAGGAGGAACTTCTTCACCCAAAGGGTTGTGAATCTATGGAATTCCTTGCCCAGTGAAGCAGTTGAGGCTCCTTCATTACATGTTTTAAGGTAAAGATAGATAGTTTTTTGAAGAATAAAGGGATTAAGGGTTATGGTGTTCGGGCCGGAAAATGGAGCTGAGTCCACAAAAGATCAGCCATGATCTAATTGAATGGCGGAGCAGGCTCGAGGGGCCAGATGGCCTACTCCTGCTCCTTGTTGTTATGTTCTTATGGTACAGGAGGAAGAAATACTGACCCTGGAGAAGATGCAGAACGAGGAAATACTGACTCTGGAGAGGATACAGGAGAAGGAAATACTGACTGGGAAGGGAACAGGAGGAGGAAATACTGACCCTGGGCAGGATACAGGAGGAGGAAATACTGACACTGGGAAGGGAACAGGAGGAGGAAATACTGACCCTGGGCAGGATACAGGAGGAGGAAATATTGACCCTGGGCAGGATACAGGAGGAGGAAATACTTACCCTGGGCAGGATACAGGAGGAGGAAATATTGACTCTGGGGAGGATACAGGAGGAGGAAATACTGACCCTGGGCAGGATACAGGAGGAGGAAATACTGACCCTGGGCAGGATACAGGAGGAGGAAATACTGACCCTGGGCAGGATACAGGAGGAGGAAATTTCTGACCCTGGGGGCTGGGGACAAATGAAATACTGACCTTGGGGAAGATACAGGAAGTGCAAATACCCTAGGGAGGATACAGGAGGAGGAAATTCTGGCCCTGCTGAGGATACAGGAGGAGGAAATACTGACCCTGGGATGGATACAGGAGGAGGAAATACTCACCCTGGGGAAGATCCAGGAGGGGGAAGAAATGTTGACCTGGGGAGGGTGCAGGGGGGAAATAGTGACACTGGGGTGGATGGAGGAGGGGCAAATACTAACCCGTGGGAGGATAAGTGTGGAAATATTGATCCTGTGGAGGATAGAAGAGAGGAAATACTGACGCTGGAGAGGTCACAATAGGAGGAAATACTGACCCTGGGGAGTATACAGGAGGGGGAAATACTGACCCTGGCGAGGATACAGGAGGAGGCAGTGCTGACCCTGGGGAGGAAAGAGTTGGAGGAAGTACTGACCCTGGGGAGGATAGAGTCGGAAGAAATACTGACCCTGGGGAGGATATGCGAGGAAATACTGACTTTGGGGAGGAAAGAGGAGGGGAAATACTGGTCCTGGGGAGGGCACAGTGTGGTGTCTGGGAGAAGTCCGCTGGCGAGGATGGAGGAGGAATTTATCCATCTCAGGAGGTGAATGTTTGAAATGATTAATGTGGGGAAGGTTGTGTGTTTGATCCTATTGTGCAGGAGGAGCTTCCATCTCCGCCCACTGCGACTCCCCAAGCGTGCTCCTCCTGGTCACCTTATTCCCCCTGCAACCATCGTCGTTGGCTGTTGTTTCTCATCTGGTCCCTGTGATTTACTGATCCTGGAATTTGTTTCACCCCACACCATGAGTATATTATTAATTTAGTTCCTTGCAATGAATTAAGTTGTCAAGTTGCTGACTCACTTATGATGAGTGGACTGTGGAGCCACTTTGTGAAAACGCTGCAAAAATATCACCACCTATTTACCCACCAATGTGCACAGTGTATTATCATAATTAAAATGTCATAACAGTTGCACATTTAAATGTTTAATTAACAGTTTCATATTTAAATGTTTAATTAACTGCAATAAAGTGATTTGGAATTCTGTACTGGTCATGTAAATGGTGGTGCCAGTTTGTAATGAGATTCTGCCTTGGAGAGGTAATGAGGCTGAGTGTGTTGGGAAGCATTCCAGGGAAAGGTAATTAATCGTGCCTCAGTGTGTTACTGATCACACTTCATTCGTCTCCGAGCCCAGGGAATTGCTGCCCTTTTAAATTAATAACCAGCAGTTTCTGGAAGCACAGAATTGCCATGCCCCACTGTGCAGATAAATAAATGCACACACCCCCAGCCTGAGTTCCCTCCCTTTCCCTATCTCAGTCACCTTCTCCAAGATTTCTCTGTTCTCTAATTCGGCCTCTTGTGCCTGTCTGATTTCCATCATGGTACTATTGCTATTCTGCAGTTGCTGATATTTCATTTAGCGCTGGGTTAAACTGTCGCACTGTGTCGGACTTGGATACGTTGGTGTAATTGATGTATTCTGGGGGAGGGTCTGTTGTAGTGACCTGATTTATAAATGGTCTGCTGCAATTGTGATTAAAACAAACTGCAGTATGACAGGCAGCTCAGACTACAGTAGAGATGGCCCTGCATCCTATGTGAAGGACTGACTGTTACCGGGCAGTACATGTACTCTGACTCTCCTGAGCTTCCAGTTGTGATTGACTGCCCTGTACCTGCAATGTGTCCTCCCACAAGTCCCGAAAGACATGCTGTTAGGTAATTTGTACATTCTGAATTCTCCCTCTGTGTACCCAAACAGGCGGCGACAAGGGGGTTTTCGCAGTAACTTCATTGCAGTGTTAATATAAGCCTACTTGTGGCAATAAAGATTATTTTTTTAAATGTGGTGAATTAGTTTTCCAGGTGGGCCCAGGTGGTTAGTATATCTGTATCTAACCCTGTGTTGTACCCGTCCTGGGAGCTTTACTCTGTATCTAACCCCGCGTTGTACCCATACTAGGAGTGTTTGATGGGGACAGTGTAGAGGAAGCTTTACTCTGAACAAGAACAAAGAACAAAGAAAAGTGCAGCACAGGAACAGGCCCTTCAAGCCCGTGCCGACCATACTGCCCGTCTAAACTAAAATCTTCTACACTTCCTGGGTCCGTATCCCTCTATTCCCATCCTATTCATGTATTTGTCAAGATGCCCCTTAAATGTCACTATCATCACTGCTTCCATCACCTCCTCCGGCAGCGGGTTCCATGCACCCACTACCCTTTGTGTCTAACCCCATGCTGTACCCGACATGAGAGTGTTTGATGGGGACAGTGTAGAGGGAGCTTTACTCTGTATCTAATCCGTGCTGTACTCGTCCTGGGAGTGTTTGATGGGGACAGTGTAGATGGAACTTTACTTTGTATCTAACCCCTTGCTCTACCTGTCCTGGGAGTGTTTGATGGGGAGAGTGGAGAGGGAGCTTTACTCTGTATCTAACCCCGTGCTGTACCTGTCCTGGGAGTATTTGATGGGGACAGTGTAGAGGGAGCTTTACTCTGTATCGAGCCCCATGCTGTACCTGTCCTGGGAGTATTTGATAGGGAGAGTGTAGAGGGAGCTTTACTCTGTATCGAACCCCATGCTGTACCTGTCCTGGGAGTGTTTCATGGAGATAGCGTAGAGGGAGATTTACTCTTTCAATTTTAAGTCCAAACAAGTTAACAAAACATCTTTGACGTTTCTCACCTTGATGAGCAGAAATATACCCCATTAATAAGTCATTTTATCTCCTCGGTGTCTCATCATGAATTTTAATGAGTGGTTTTATGTTGTGTTTCTTCAGTTTTCAATCCTGCAATTCTCAATTTCAACATTTTCTTTTTTAGAGCAGCCAATTACTTTTTCCAATTAAGGGGCAATTTAGCGTGGCCAATCCACCTACCCTGCACATCTTTGGGCTGTGGGGATGAGACCCAGGCAGATACGGGGAGAATGAGCAAACTCCACATGGATAGTGACCCGGGGCCCGGATAAAACCCGGATCCTCTGTGCCGTGAGGCAGCAGTGCTAACCACTGCACCACCATGCAGCCCTAATTTCAACAATTTCAAATTGACACCTGTCTACTGCAGTTGAATCTGATGTATTAACTGATAATGGTACCATATTAATTCAGCTGAATGGTGTGAAGTGTTCATAACTTCCTCAGTAGCCTTTAGCGATGGAGGATAACTTGCTTCCACTCTGGTGTGCTGGGTTCAGAGGTGGCTGTTGAATGCAGAGCAGATGTTGGAGGGTGGGACAGATGAGTTGCTTGGAGATTTGTGTATTCTCTCTGATACTTTTACTTCACCTCTGCATGTTCTGAAGAATTCTCGCTATGTGCGGTGCTTTCCCAAATAAATCTTCCACATTTTTATGAGTCAGAAGCCAGGATATCCCATTAATCCATGAGGATTATAACGTCTTCAGGGTCACTAAGAGAAATCCATAAAGCCTTTCAACTGTCCTCCTGGGAGGCTCCTGCTGCAACTGAGTTCCGAGTAGAGCAGTTACTTCAGCGGTCTGTGGTAACAACATAACATGCCCAGTGAAGCTGGTTTTGGAGTGATTAGTGCCTCAAAACTGGAATAGAACTCTGCTGTTGGACTGTCTTTCTTAACACTGGACGTGGAAGATCTTGCAAAAGCCTTGTTGGGTGTAATTTGCAGTCTTTGAGCTGTGTTGTAGGTTGTCCAAGACTCTGAAGCTTTAGGGGCAAAGGGATCTCTGCTACCCAGTAAAACTTTGTTAGCCTCTAAATTACACCACCGCAGTTAGTGGCTCCTGTTCATTACACTGCAGAATGAATTTGACTCCTCTCCACTATACTGTGCAGAGTGAATCTACCTCCTGTCCGTTACACTGTGTAAAGAGTGAATCTACTTCAGTCATAAACTCTTCCCCATGGGGATGGGGGGGGAAAGATGGAGGAATGGGGAAGAGCACGGGAAAAGGGGGGACTTTGGGGAGAGGCGGAATGACGGGCAGGCCCACGTCCTAGGTTAAACAGGCGAGTATGAGAGCCACCCTGGCCCTCCACACTTGCCGGACCCTCGCCACTCCTGCCTGTACTCCATCGTCCAGCTGGTTCCCGGGCTCATCCTCCAGGCCTTCTTGGTCTGGCGCCTCCTCACCATATATTACTCCAGCACGTCACCCCACTGCTGTACCAGGTTGTAGAGGACACAACAGACAACCACAAAGCGGGCGACGCTCTCGGGGTGTACTGCAGTGCACCACAAGATCGGTTCAGTCATTGGAACCGCATCTTGAGCAGTCCGATGCGCCGCTCAATGACAGACCGGGTGGCCCCATGAGCCTCATTGTATCTGGTCTCTGCATCGGTCACTGGCCTCCTTACAGACGTCATTATCCAGGTCCTAAGCGAGTACGCCTTATCCCCCAAGAGCCAACTGACCATCCTTGGTGGTGAGCAGGGCGTGTCAGATGGTGGGGGGGGTGGGGGGAAGCAATGGGAGACATAGAGGGTCCCCGGGATGGAAGACATCGCTGGTTGTCAGTCTCGCACCCTCTCCCAATTCCTTACAGATATTACACTGTAATAAAAGAGGCTGGGGATGTAGATGTCGCGCACACTCGCTGGGAAATGTGCACACACGTGCATGATCTTTATGTGGTGGTCACACACGAGCTGGATGTTCAGGGAGTAGCACCCCTTGTTGATGTTGAGAACTCCCTGACAGCCTGGTGAGCTCAATGGGACATGCATGCCATCTATTAGACCTTGGACCTGGGGCATCCCACCAATGGCAAAGAATCCTGCTGCCTGGACATCTTGTTGGGTCTGCTCCATGTCAAAGTTTACATAGTTTTATGTCTGGGCAAACCGGGCATCCATGACTTCACGGATGCACATATGGCCTGCAGCTTGTGAGATGTTGCACCACTCCCTGCTCGAGCCCTGGAATGATCCTGAGAAGTAGAGGTTCAGTGCTGCGGTGACCTTGGCGGCCACCATGAGTGGGTATCCTCCAACTTCTCCATGTGGTGCCAAGTTCGCGAGGACATGGTACAGGTGCCGCACCGTCCCCTTGTTGAGGTCGAGCCTCCTGCAGGACATGTTCTCAGTCATCTGTTCGAAAGACCAGCGACGCTTGAACACCTTGTGCCTTCACAGGCCTCCATGTCTGGGCGCCTCCCTGGCCTGATGAGTGGCCGAGTCGTCGGGGTGTAGGGCTGGGCCCTACACGTAGGCCGCTGCCTTGAGCCTCTGTCAACACTGCTGCCGCTGCCTCCTCCAGCATTTGGCCACCTATTCTGCCAGCAGCACCACGAGGGCAAGTTTCACGGGGTCCAAGATATCACCCATACCGTGTAATATCTGTAAGGAATGGGAGAGGGTGTGAGCACTTGCTGAAGAGTGAGGAGCAGAGTGAATCTGCCTCAGTAACAGAATCTTCTCCATTACACTGTACAGAGTGAATCTTCCTCAGAAATAGACTCCTCTCCATACACTGTACAGAGTGAATCTTCCAAGGTAATAGATCTCTGGCACACGACGACTTCCTCTTCACCTCCCCAATTGGGACCCCTTCCCACTCCATCAGATCCTTATATATTTCAGAGACTCTCCCCTCCCCAACTTCTGATTTATACAACACCTTATCCTGCAGTCCCCTTAGTGGGAGGCGAGGGAAGCTCGGGACCTGCCTCCGAGCAAAATCCCGTACCTGCAGGTAGCGGAACCCACTCCCACCCGGCAACTGAAACTGCTCCTCTAGCTCCTCCAGGCTCGGGAAACACTCCTCAATGAAGAGATCCCCAAATGTCTCAATCCCTGCCCGCTGCCAACTCCTGAAGCCCCGGTCCAGCCCCCCCGGAGCGAACCGGCGGTTATCACAGATCGGTGACCATACCGACGCCCCCTCCAGCCTCATGTGCTGCCTCCATTACCCCCACACTCTCGGGGCTGCCACTACCACCTGGCTTGTGGAGTACCGAGCCGGCGAGAACGGCAGAGGTGCCGTTAACAAAGCCTTCAGACTCATGCCCTTGCAAGATGCCGCCTCCACTCACTCCCACACCGACCCCTCCCCACTACCCATTTCCTAACCATCAATATATTAGCTTCCCAGTAGTAATTAATAAAGTTTGGAAGACCAAGCCCCCCTCCTCGCGCCCCGAGGGTGAAGAAGGACCTTCTTTACCCTCGTGGCTCTCCCAGCCCATATAAAACCTGAGATCGCCGCATTCATCTTCCTAAAATATGCCTTGGGGATGAAGATTGGAAGACACTGAAACACGAACAGCAATCTTGGGAGGACTATAATTTTCACTTTCTGTACCATCCCCGCCAGTGACAGCCGGAGCACGTCCCACCTGCGGAAGTCCCCTTTCATTTGCTCAATCACCCTGTCCAAATTTAGTTTATGAAGCTGACCCCAGTCCCTTGCCACTTGAATCCCCGGTACCAAAAACTCTCTCCCACCACTTTGAATGGCATCTCCCTCAGTCTCCTCTCCTGCCCCCGAGCATGGTTCGCAAAAACCTCACTCTTGACGATATTCAGTTTGTAACCCGAGAACTGACCAAATTCCCCCAGTATCCCCATAATTCCTGCAATTCCCCGCAATGGGTCTGTTAGATAAAGGAGCAAATTGTCCGCATAGAGCGAGACCCTATGTTCTAACCCCCCCCCCCCCCCCCTCCCCCCCTCACTATCCCCCGCCAAATGTTCGATGCTCTCAGCGCCATTGCCAAGGCTCTATGGCCAGAGCAAACAGTAGTGGGGAGAGTGGACACCCCTGTCTCGGCCCCCGACACAGACTAAAATATTCTGATCGAACCCGGTTTGTCCTTACATTCGCCACCGGTGCCTGATATAGCAACCGGATCCAATCCACAAATCCCTGCCCAAACCCAAACCTTCCCAGAATATCCCACAAGTACTTGCACTCCACTCGATCAAAGGCCTTTTCTGCATCCATGGCCACCACCACTGGCATCATTATTACATCTAGGAGCCGCCTAATGTCTGACGTCAGGTGTCGTCCCGTAACAAATCCCATCTGGTCATCCCCTATTAACCCCGGGACTCAATCCTCTAAGCGTGTGGCCAAGATCTTTGTCAGCAGTTTCGCATCTCCATTTAACACGGAGATTGGCCTATATGAACCATAGCTCTCCGGATCCTTTTCCGGCTTCAAGGTAAGGGAAATCGATGCGTGCGATAACGTTGAGGGGAGCACTCCCAACTTCTTGAACTCATTAAAAACCTTTCCTGAAACACACCATTTACCCCCGCCAGATCCAAAACCACCCCCCCGTATCTCTCACTTTCCCAATCTCTCTTGCCGGCTCTTGTTTCCTCAGCTGGTGTGCTAGTATCCTGCTGGCTTTTCCCCCATATTCATACACTGCCCCCCTTTACCCTCCTCAGCTGTCCCTCCGCCTTACCTGTGGATAGGAGCCCAAATTCCAGTTGTAATCTCTGGCGTTCCTTCAAAAGCACGTTATCCGGAGACTTCGCGTACCTCCTGTCCACCTGTAAAAGTTTGCCTCCCAGCCTGTCCAACTTTGCCCGCTTGGCCTTCTCCTTATGGGCCCAGATTGAGATGAATTCCCCCCTAATTACTGCCTTTAGTGCCCCCCAAACCCCCCCACCGAAACCTCACCCGTGTCATTGATCCCTACATATCCCCGAATGGCCTCCCTCACCCACTCACATATCTCCTCTTCTGCAACCCACGTCCAACCTCCATTGCGGGCACTGAGCCTTTCCCTTGCTGGCTTGCAAGTCCACCCAACGTGGAATGTGGTCTGACAGCACAATTGCTGAATATTCAGCATCTACCACCTCAGCCAGCAGCGATTTGTTCATCACAAAGAAGTCTATCCGGGAATACACCTTACGCACATGGGAGGAAAATGAAAACTCCTTACTCCTCGGCCTCCCAAATCTCCACGGATCGACTCCTCCTTCCCCCCCCCCCCCCCCCCCCCCCCCCCCCCACCCTCCCGGCCATTCCCTCCAGCTTCCCACTAACCATAACATAACTACCCCTCGGGTCCGCTTCTATATTCCCCACCTCTAATGCCATCCGCTTATTCAAGATCGCCACCCCCCTTGTTTTAAAGTCTAACCCCGAATGCAACACCTTCCTTAACCTAATCTGTCCCCCCACCTTCAAATGTGTTTCCTGCAGCATGGCCACATCTGCCTTCAGTCACCTCAAGTGTACAAATATACAGGCCCTTTTGACTGGTCCATTCAGTCCACGAACGTTCCACGTGACCAATCTGGTCGGGGGGCACCCGCCTCCCCTCCCCTGCCAATCAACCATAAGCTCTCCTAGGCCAGTCTGCGGCCCATGTCCCGCACCTCCCCTGGCCTGCCCTCGGACAGCTACCGTCACCAACCCTCCTCCCCTCCCCGTCAGCGGTATCATCCCACCCCTCCCCCCTCGCCATCGATCTTCAGCTCACCCCCACTTTGCTTCCGTGAACTAGCCCGGCCAGCTAACCTGGCAGCCCCCACCCATGCGCCTAGAATCCTACCCCCCACTGATTCCCCTCCCCCCGCTCTTAGTGCAAACAGTCAAAACAAAGGCAAGAAGTGAAAACAAACAAACAATCCCTCTCAAGGTCCAAAAACAGAGTCCCACCCCTCATCCCTTACCAAAGCACTGTATACCGCCCCGCCCCAAACAGAACTGAAGAATGGAAAAAAAAACAAAAGAAATCCAAACAACATAAACCCAAAGTTTTTTACAGTATAGTTCAGTCCTCCTCAATCAAAGTTCAAGGTCCTCCTTCTCTTGCCAGTCCATTCTCCTTTATGAAGTCGGCTGCCTCCTCCGCTGAGCCAAAGTACAACTCCCGGCCCCCATAGGCCACCCATAAGTGAGCCGGGTGCAGAAATCCAAACTTTACGCCCTTCTTGTACAGGGCCGACTTGACCCTATTAAAACTCGCCCTCCTGTTCGCCAACTCTGCCCCCAGGTTTTGGTACACCTGAATCTCGACGTCTTCCCAAGTCCATCGCCTCGTCTGCCTAGCCCATCTCGTGATGCGTTCCTTGTCCAGGAACCGATGCAATCGTACCACCATCGCCCTCGGCGGCTCACCCCCCTGGGGCTTGCGCATCAGTGCCCTGTCGGCCTGATCTACCTCCGAATGTAAGTCGACCGCACCTTCCCCAAGCAGCTTCTCCAGCGTCTTCCTGACGTACATACCGGCCTCCAATCCTTCAGCTCCCTCTGGCAGACCCATGATCCGAATGTTCTGCCTCCATGAACGATTCTCCAGGTCCTCCACCTTCTCCATCAGTCGCTTCTGGTCACGCATCAGCCCAATCTCTGCTGCCATCGAGGTGGACCAGCCCTCCTGCTCCCCCACCTGCTCCACCAGCCTCTGGATCGCCTGTCCCTGGATCGCCTGAGTCTCGTCTCCACGCAGTCAACCACCGCCTTGATTGAGTCCACCGCCTGGGCCATGTTCTCTGTACTTTCCTTCCACAATTGGGTGAACTTCTCATTCAGGAAACTCACCAACTGGTCCATCGACCACTGAGCCGATGGGGCCAGACCCTGCCTGTCTGCCATCTCCGTGTGCAATGTCTGCTTCTCGCTTGCCTCAACCAACAGGTTCACTTTTTTCCGGGCACTTCTGGACCACAGCTCCATAAACTAGGGGTCACTCTATTCTCCTCTCACTTCTGCACCTTTTTCTTACAAAATTCCTGCGACAGACCAGCATAAAGGCCACAAAAAGATCACGATGAGTGGGAGCTGCCAAATATGCGACCACTCACTCCATGGCTGCCACCGGAAGTCCCTCCTTCAAATTCCTTAGTTATGCTTTTAGACGGTGGACAGGTTTTAGGGAGTCAGGAATTAGTTATTTGCCTCCGAATTCCCAGCCTCTGGCCTGCTCTCATAGCCACAGTGTTTATATGGCTAGTCCAGTTCAATGCCTGGTCAATGGTAACCACCAGGATGTTGATAGTGGGGGTTTCAGCGATGGTAATGCCATTGAATGTCATGGGACGATGATTAGATCCTCTCTTTTTAGAGAGGATTCACCTGAGGAAGGAGCAGTGCTCCAAAAGCTAGTGTTTCAAACAAGACTTCTTACTGTGCTCTTTTTAGAGATGACACTTGTGTGGCGCAAATGTAACTTGCCACTTAGCATAAGTCTGGATATTGTCCAGGCCTTGCTGCATTTGGACATGGACTGCTTCAGTATCTGAGGACTCGCAAATGTTGCTGAACATTGTTCCGTCATTTGCAAACAGCCCCAGTTCTGACCTTACGATGAAGGAAAGGTCATTGATGAAGCAGCTGAAGATGGTTGGGCCTCAGACACTACCCTGAGGAACTCCTGCAGTGATGTCCTGGAGTTGAGATGATTGACCTCCAACCACTACAAACATCTTTTTTGCCAGATATGACTCCAACCAGCACAGAGTTTCCCCCCTAATTCACATTGACTCCAGTTTTGCTAGGGCTCCTTGATGCCATACACGGCCGAATACTGTCTTGAAATTGAGGGCAGTCACTCTCGCCTCATCTCTGGCATTCAGCTCTTTTTTCCATGTTTGAATCAAGACCGTAATGAGGTCAGGAGCTGAGTGACCCTGGTGGAACACAGACTGAGCATCTGAGAAGGTTATTGCTGATTTAAGTGCCGCCTGATGGCTCTGTTGACAACACCTTCTAACGCTTTGCTGATGATTGAGAATAAATTGCTGGGGGTGGAAATTAGCCAGGTTGGATTTGTACTGGGCAATTTTCCACATTGTCGGGTAGATGCCAGTGTTGTAGCTGTACTGGAACAGCCTGGCTAGGGGTGCATCAGTTTCTGGAGCACAAATCTTCAGTACTATTGCTGGAATACTGTCAGGGCCCATCGCCTTTGCATATCCAGTGCCTTCAGGTCTTTCTTGACGTCACATGCAGTGAATCGTATTGGCTGAAGACTGATATCTGTGATGCTGGGGACCACCGAGATGGATTATCCAATCAGCACTTCCGGCTGAAGATTGTTGCAAATGCCTCAGCCTTGTCTTTTGCACATGTAGCTGAGCTCCTCCATCATTGAGGATGGGAATATTGTGGAGCCTCGTCCTCCAGTGAACAACAATCACGCTGGTGTGGCAGGACTGCAGAACTTAAACCTGATCCATTGGTTGTGGTTTCACACCACACGTTTGCATGCCACTTGTACTGTTTGGCACGCAGGTAGCTCTCTGTTTTAGCTTCACCAGGTGGACACCTCATTTTTCAGTATACCTGCTGCTGCTCCTGGCATGCTCTCCTTCACTCTTCATCGAAGCAGGTTTGATGGCAATGCTGGAGCGGCTGTTTCAATCAGCTGCTGTATGTGGTCAATAAATTGTGCACCCAGTTGTTCAACCATGTTCATTAGCGGAGTCACATCTTGTGTATCCAAAGTTTCATCAGACTTATTTGCAGCTGACGTGTTTAAGGAACCTTTTCAGTTTGTCTCCTGGAAATGTTGAGTGTACTCGGACCATAGCAAATTGTCCTTTGTGTCTGAAGTTGGGGATTGTATTTTTTTTTAAATTTAGAGTATCCAATTCATTTTTTCCAAGTAAGGGGCAATTTAATGTGGCCAAACCACCTAGCCTGCTCATCTTTCGGTTGTGGGGGCGAAACCCACACAAACACGGGGAGAATGTGAAAATTCCGCACGGACAGTGACCCAGAGCCGGGATTGAACCTGGGACCTCAGCGCCATGAGGCAGCAGGGCTAACCCACTGTGCAACCATGCAGCCTGAAGTTGGGGATTTTGCCTCCACTGCGATACCTGCCCTCTCAACAGCCAATGAGCACCTGCCTCACCTCTGTTCTGCTTCTTTGTCAGGGGGCGGCAATTGTGTCAGCTAAGGTGAAAGGGTAAAGAGTAAAGACTTGATCAACATGAAATGGAAGTGAGAGCTTCACAGAGGGGAAATGAAACTGCAGTGAAAACATTGGGGTGGCACAGTGGCACAGTGGCTGGCACTGCATCCCCACAGCGCCAGGGACCCATGTTCAATTTGGACCTTGGGTGACTGTCTGTGTGGAGTCTGCACATTCTCCCCACGTCTGCGTGGGTTTCCTCCAGGTACTCCGGTTTCCTCCCATAGTCCAAAGATGTGCAGGTTAGATGGATTGGCCACGCTAAATTGTCCCTTAGTGTGCAAAATGTTAGGTGGGGTTACGGGGGTAGGATAGGGCATGGGCCAGGCAGGGTGCTCTTTCGGAGTGTGGGTGCTGACTGGATGGGCTGAATGTTTTTCTTCTGCGCTGTAGCGATTCTAATCTGTAATGATCAGTAGAAAATGAGAGCCTAATGTAATGACCTCTAGAGAGAATCAGATAGCTGCAACAGTGTGAATGTGTGTTGTGGCAATGACGGACCCTCTGAGATTAACTTTAATCCTTGTAACCAGTCCTGCTCATCTGATCTTTTATACTGCTGGTCATCAGTAATTTCTTTTATATAATTAGTTTTCTGGCAGTGTTTGTACAGAAACTCGCTGTGGTCAAGGTGCTGTTTCTCAGCATACCAATGATATGTATTTCTAGAGTACTCTTAATGCTGCTTTTTCATGTATTTCACATTTCTGTCCCATCCGTAATTGCCCCTGAGAAGGTAGTGGTACCGGAGCATCCACAGTGCAGTTAGCCAGAGTGGTGGAGAAATCTTGGCTCAACAGTGGCATTGAACCCACCTCATCAGGACAAGTAACCCATCCACTCCCCTGAAAAACGGCAGATAGAGTGATTCCCCCCCCCCCCCACACGTCAGATGCAGTGACCCACCCACGTCAGATGCAGTGACCCACCCACGTTCCCCCCACATCAGATGCAGCGATGTCCCCCCCATGCCAGATGCAGCGATGTCCCCCCCCAATGCCAGATGCAGCGATGTCCCCCCACGCCAGATACAGCGATGTCCCCCCCACGCCAGATGCAGCGATGTCCCCGCCATGCCAGGTGCAGCGATGTCCCCGCCATGCCAGATGCAGCGATGTCCCCCCAATGCCAGATACAGCGATGTCCCCCCAATGCCAGATGCAGCGATGTCCCCCCAATGCCAGATGCGCGATGTCCCCGCCATTCCAGATACAGCGATGTCCCCCCCACGCCAGATGCAGCGATGTCCCCGCCATGCCAGATGTAGCGATGTCCCCCCCACGTCAGATGTAGCGATGTCCCCGCCATGCCAGATACAGCGATGTCCCCCCCCCACGCCAGATGTAGCGATGTCCCCCCCCATGCCAGATGTAGCGATGTCCCCCCCACGCCAGATGCCGCGATGTCCCCCCACGCCAGATGTAGCGATGTCCCCGCCATGCCAGATGCAGCGATGTCCCCGCCATGCCAGATGCAGCGATGTCCCCGCCATGCCAGATACAGAGATGTCCCCGCCATGCCAGATGCAGCGATGTCCCCGCCATGCCAGATACAGAGATGTCCCCGCCATGCCAGATACAGAGATGTCCCCCAATTCCGATGCCGTGATTTACCCCCACGCCAGATGCAGCGATGTCCCCCCCACGCCAGCTGCAGCGATGTCCCCGCCACGCCAGATGCAACGATTTCCCCCCACGTCAGATGCAACGATTTACCCCCACGTCAGATGCAGCGATGTCCCCCCCACGCCAGATGCAGCGATGTCCCCCCCCAATGCCAGATGCAGCGATGTCCCCCCCACGCCAGATGCAGCGATGTCCCCCCCACGCCAGATGCAGCGATGTCCCCCCCAATGCCAGATGTAGCGATGTCCCCGCCATGCCAGATACAGCGATGTCCCCCCCACGTCAGATGCAGCGATTTCCCCCCATGTCAGATGCAACGATTTTCCCCCTACGTCAGATGTAACGATTTTCCCCCTACGTCAGATGTAACGATTTTCCCCCTACGTCAGATGCAGCGATTTTCCCCCCACATCAGATGCAGCGATTTTCCCCCTACGTCAGATGCAGCGATTTTCCCCCCACATCAGATGCAGCGATTTTCCCCCCACGTCCGATGCAGCGATTTTCCCCCCACGTCAGATGTAGTCAGCCCCTCCACATCCGATGCAGTGGTTTTCCCCCCCAAGTCCGATGCAGCGATTTTCCCCCCACGTCCGATGCAGCGATTTTCCCCCCACGTCCGATGCAGCGATTTTCCCCCCACGTCCGATGCAGCGATTTTCCCCCCACGTCCGATGCAGCGATTTTCCCCCCACGCCCGATGCAGCGATTTTGGATTGGATTGGATTTGTTTATTGTCACGTGTACCGAGGTACAGTGAAAAGTATCTTCCTGCAAGCAGCTCAACAGATCATTCAGTACATGGAAGAAAAGGGAATTAAACAAAATTCAAGAAAATACATAATAGGGCAACAGAAGATATACAATGTAACTACATAAGCATTGGCATCGGTTGAAGCATACAGGGTGTAGTGTTAATGAGGTCAGTCAATAAGAGGATCATTTAGGAGTCTGGTGACAATGGGGAAGAAGCTGTTTTGAGTCTGTTCGTGCGTGTTCTCAAACTTCTGTATCTCCTGCCAGAAGAAGTTGGAAAAGTGAGTAAGCCGGGTGGGAGGGATCCTTGATTATGCTGCCCGCTTTCCCCCGGCAGCGGGAGGTGTAGATGGAGTCCATGGATGGGAGGCAGGTGATGGACTGGGCGGTATTCACGACTCTCTGAAGTTCCTTGCGATCCTGGGCCGAGCAGTTGCCATACCAGGCTGTGAAGCAGCCCGATAGGATGCTTTCTATCGTGCATCTGTAAAAGTTGGTAAGGGTTAATGTGGACATGACGAATTTCCTTAGTTTCCCGAGGAAGTATAGGCGCTGTTGTGCTTTCTTGGTGATAGCGTCGACGTGGGTGGACCAGGACAGAGTTTTGGTGATGTGCACCCCTAGGAATTTGAAACTGCTAACCATCTCCACCTCGGCCCCGTTGATGCTGACAGGGGTGTGTACAGTACTTTTCTTCCTGAAGTCAATGACCAGCTCTTTTGTTTTGCTGGCATTGAGGGAGAGATTGTTGTCATTACACTACTCCACTAGGTTCTCTATCTCCTTCCTGTATTCTGACTCGTCGTTATTCGAGATCCGGCCCACTATGGTCGTATCGTCAGCAAACTTGTAGATGGAGTTGGAACCAAGTTTTGCCACTCAGTCGTGTGTGTACAGGGAGTAGAGTAGGGGGCTAAGTACGCAGCCTTGCGGGGCACCGGTATTGAGGACTATTGTGGAGGAGGTGTTGGTGTTCATTCTTACTGATTGTGGTCTGTTGGTCAGAAAATCAAGGATCCAGTTGCAGAGTGGAGAGCCAAGTCCTAGGTTTTGGAGCTTTGATATGAGCTTGGCTGGGATTATGGTGTTGAAGGCGGAGCTGTAGTCAATAAATAGGAGTCTGATTTTCCCCCCACGTCCGATGGAGCGAT
This sequence comes from Scyliorhinus canicula, assembly GCF_902713615.1. NCBI lineage: Eukaryota > Metazoa > Chordata > Chondrichthyes > Carcharhiniformes > Scyliorhinidae > Scyliorhinus > Scyliorhinus canicula. The sequence goes on from NC_052154.1 coordinate 103,398,962, forward strand.
TTTCCCCCCACATCCGATGCAGCGATTTTCCCCCCACGTCCGATGCAGCAATTTTCCCCCCACGTCCAATGCAGTATTATGCAAATCAAACCAGAAGCTACGAACAATGCCATAGGGTCCATGATTGATCAGATCTCCAACCGGGTGAATCTGTGTGGCTTACAGTGCAGAATTGAGAAGGCCAATTACTGCAAAGATGCACATTATGCAAACTTACATGTTACATGGAATAGTGAGAGGTAGTGCAGTTATATATATATATATATATATATATATATGAAGAAGATCTTCAATGGAACAGACTAGCTACCCATATGATCAAGAAACCGAGCTGAATAGGAAGTCAATAGATTCTGAAGATTCATATACTTCCATACTCTACAGAGTTCGAGAGAACACAGAGAAACTGAATCCTACACCACTTCTACAGAGGTGTAAACAAGGTCAGGATATGGGTGAAGTCACCACAGCGCTTATCTCTGTGAACCAGGGATAAAGACAGAAACTTTAGGGAGAGATGTAGGATAATGTAAATAATGTACACAATAGTCTTGTGGTTAATGTTGAATATGTAAATACTTGGTCGACATCATTAGTGATGCAAGATCACATGATAACTGAGGGATAGCCTATACCCAGTATTGTAGTTAGTATAAGGCTCAATCTTTGTAAAGTTTACCAGCAGCCTTGCTTCCAGGATTATGTAAGTCCAGATCATGAACACACAATGATGATAGCAAACCTACTATTTTTGTGCAGGTGTAAGTTGAGCAAAACAACTTGTGCTCAGAGGGAGTAAGAACTACAGACTGAGAGGTAACATGATAATTACCACCAGATTTCATCTCGGAATCAACTAATCGATGATGCTTTTCCTTTTTCAGATATATTGAGATTCTGAAAGATCACAAGGCAAAGCATATTTGGGATGAGAAAATCGCTGAGCATTACTTTGATTATAAAAGGCAAGTTCTTAAAAATACTTTGTCCAAAGAGCAGATCAATCACTAAAGTTCCATGACATCAGTTGCTCAGGTATTCGCCCTCACCAGTTCTCCCATGGTACCTATCCATAACAGTACTGAACAGGAGCATCGGAGTTCAAAATCTAGTGAGTAATTGGACGGGATAATTGTAATGAGCTGGTATAGAGGGGTTAAAAGATGAGTTGTGTATAGAGGGGTTAATGGGTGAGTTGTGTATGGAGGGGTTAATGGGTGAGTTGTATATGGAGGGGGATAATGGGTGAGTTGTGTATAGAGGGGTTAATGGGTGAGTTGTATATGGAGGGGATAATGGGTGAGTTGTGAATGGAGGACTTAAGATGAATTGTGTAGAGGGGGTAAATGGGTGAGTTGTGTATGGAGGGGTTAATGGGTGAGTTGTGCATAGAGGGGTTAATGGGTGGGTTGTGCATAGAGGGGTTAATGGGTGGGTTGTGCATAGAGGGGTTAATGGGTGAGTTGTGTATGGAGGGGTTAATGGGTGAGTCGTGTGTAGAGGGGTTAATGGGTGAGTAGTGTATGGCGGGGTTAATGGGTGGGTTGTGTATAGAGGGGTTAATGGGTTGAGTCGTGTGTAGAGGGGTCAATGGGTGTCATGTGTAGAGGGGTTAATGGGTGAGTTGGGTACAGAAGGATTAATGGGTGAGTCGATGTCGAGGGGTTAATGGGCGAGTCGGGTGTAGAGGGGTTAATGGGCGGGTCGTGTGTAGAGGGGTTAATGAGTGAGTTGGGTGTAGAGGGGTTAATGAGTGAGTCGGGTGTAGAGGGGTTTATGAGTGAGTCGGGTGTAGAGGGGTTTATGAGTGAGTCGGGTGTAGAGGGGTTTATGAGTGAGTCGGGTGTAGAGGGGTTTATGAGTGAGTCGGGTGTAGAGGGGTTTATGAGTGAGTCGGGTGTAGAGGGGTTTATGAGTGAGTCGGGTGTAGAGGGGTTAATGGGCGAGTTGGGTGGAGAGGGGTTAATAGATAGAGAAATACAGCACAGAACAAGCCCTTCGGCCCACGATGTTGTGCCGAATTTTTGTCCTAGGTTAATCATAGAATTTTGGACACTAAGGGCAATTTTCCATGGCCAATCCACCCAACCTGCACATCTTTGGACTGTGGGAGGAAACCGGAGTACCCGGAGGAAACCCACGCACACATGGGGAGGATGTGCACACTCCACACAGACAGTGACCCAAGTCGAAATCGAACTTGGGACCCTGGAGCTGTGAAGCAATTGTGCTATCCACAATGCTACCGTGCTGCCCTTTAATGGGTGAGTTGGGTGGAGAGAGGTTAATGGGTGAGTTGGGTGTAGAGGGGTTAATGGCCCAGTCTTGTGTAGAGGGGTTAATGGGCGAGTCAGTGTAGAGGGGTTAATGGGCGAGTTGTGTATAGAGGGGTTAATGGCCGAGTCTTGTGTAGAGGGGTTAATGGGTGAGTTGGTATAGAGGGGTTAATGGGCGAGTCAGGTGTAGAGGGGTTAATGGGTGAGTTGGTATAGAGGGGTTAATGGCCGAGTCTTGTGTAGAGGGGTTAATGGGTGAGTTGGTATAGAGGGGTTAATGGGCGAGTAGTGTATAGAGCGGTTAATGGGTGAGTCTTGTGTAGAGGGGTTCATGGGCGAGTCTGTGTAGAGGGGTGAATGGCCGAGTCTTGCGTAGAGGGGTTAATGGGCGAGTCGGTGTAGAGGGGTTAATGGGCAAGTCAGATGTAGAGGGGCTAATGGGCAAGTCGGGTGTAGAGGGGTTATTGGGTGAGTCGATGTAGGGGGGTTAATGGGTGAGCCTGTGTTGAGGGGTTAATGGGTGAGTCGATGTAGGGGGGTTAATGGGTGAGTCGATGTAGGGGGATTAATGGATGAGTTATGTGTAGAGGGGTTAATGGGTGAGTCTGTGTAGAGGGGTTAATGGGTGTGGAGGGGTTAATGGGTGAGGGGTGTGTAGAGGGTGATTTATGGGGTAAATGGGCAAGTTGTGTATAGAGGGGTAAATGGGTGAGTTGTGTATAGAGGGGTTAATGGGTGAGTTGGGTATAGAGGGGTTAATGGGTGAGTTGGGTATAGAGGGGTTAATGGGTGAGTTATGTACAGAGGGGTAAATGGGCGAGTTGTGTATAGAGGGGTTAATGGGTGAGTTGGGTATAGAGGGGTTAATGGGTGAGTTGGGTATAGAGGGGTTAATGGGTGAGTTATGTACAGAGGGGTAAATGGGCGAGTTGTGTATAGAGGGGTAACTGGGCGAGTTGTGTATAGAGGGGTTAATGGGTGAGTCAGGTGCAGAGGGGTTAATGGGCGAGTTGTGTATAGAGGGGTTAATGGGTTAGTCAGTGTAGAGGAGTCAATGGTTGAGTCGGTGTAGAGGGGTTAATGAGCAAGTCAGGTGTACATAAGAACATAAGAACTAGGAGCAGGAGTAGGCCATCTGGCCCCTCGAGCCTGCTCCGCCATTCAATGAGATCCTGGCTGATCTTTTGTGGACTCAGCTCCACTTTCCGGCCCGAACACCATAACCCTTAATCCCTTTATTCTTCAAAAAACTATCTATCTTTATCTGAAAAACATTTAATGAAGGAGCCTCTACTGCTTCACTGGGCAAGGAATTCCATAGATTCACAACCCTTTGGGTGAAGAAGTTCCTCCTAAACTCAGTCCTAAATCTACTTCCCCTTATTTTGAGGCTTTGCCCCCTAGTTCTGCTTTCACCCGCCAGTGGAAACAACCTGCCCGCATCTATCCTATCTATTCCCTTCATAATTTTATATGTTTCCATAAGATCCACCCCTCATCCTTATAAATTCCAACGAGTACAGTCCCAGTCTACTCAACCTCTCCTCATAATCCAACCCCTTCAGGTCTGGGATTAACCTAATGAATCTCCTCTGCACACCCTCCAGTGCCAGTACGTCCTTTCTCATGTAAGGAGACCAAAACTGAACACAATACTCCAGGTGTGGCCTCACTAACACCTTATACAGTTGCAGCATAACCTCCCTAGTCTTAAACTCCATCCCTCTAGCAATGAAGGACAAAATTCCATTCGCCTTCTTAATCACCTGTTGCACCTGTAAACCAACTCTTTGCCACTCATGCACTAGCACACCCAGGTCTCACTGCACAGCAGCATGCTTTAATAGTTTATCATTTAAATAATAATCCCGTTTGCTGTTATTCCTACCAAGATGGATAACCTCACATTTGTCAACATTGTATTCCATCTGCCAGACCCCAGCCCATTCACTTAACCTATCCAAATCCCTCTGCAGACTTCCGGTATCCTCTGCACTTTTCGCTTTACCACTCATCTTTGTATCGTCTGCAAACTTGGACACATTGCCCTTGGTCCCCAACTCCAAATCATCTATGTAAATTGTGAACAATTGTGGGCCCAACACTGATCCCTGAGGGACACCACTAGCTACTGATTGCCAACCAGAGAAACACCCATTAATCCCCACTCTTTGCTTTCTATTCATTAACCAATCCTCTATCCATGCTACTACTTTCCCCTTAATGCATGCATCTTTATCTTATGCAGCAACCTTTTGTGTGGTACCTTGTCAAAGGCTTTCGGGAAATCCAGATATACCACATCCATTGGCTCCCCATGACCTACTGCACTAGTAATGCAGGGGTTAATGGGAAAATCGGGTGTTATGGGGAGTTTAGAGAATCTTTACAGTGCAGAAAGAGGCTATTCAGTCCATCAGGTTTGCACTGGTTCTCTGAAAGAGAATTATACTTGCCCTCCCCCAGCCCCATATCCCATAACCTTGCCACATTCTCTCTTTTCAGATAGCAATCCAATTTCCTTTTGAACACCTCGATTGAACCTGCCTCCACAACCAGCTCAGGATGATCGTTCCAGATTCCAACCACCCACTGGGTGAAAACCATTTTCCTCACATAACTTTTGCTCCTTTATTCTAATTATTTATAATTTGTGCCATCTAGTTCTTGATGCTATCTTGAGTGGGAACAGTTTCTCACTATTTACCCTGCCCATATCCCTCGGATTCTTTAATATTTCTAGTAAGTCTCCTCTCAGCCTTCGTTTCTCCAAGTAAAACAGTTCCACCCTTTCCAATCTATCCTCATAGCTACAGTTCTTTAGCCCTGGAATCATTGTTGTGAATCTCATCTATACTCTCTCCAATACCTTCACATTATTCCTCATGTATCACGCCCTGAACTGGTCCAGTCTCCAGATGAGGCCTAACTAGTGTCTTATACAAATTCCTTACCCTTGTACTCAATGCCCTATTAATAAAGTTTAGGGTACCATATGCTTTATTAACCATTATTTCAACATGCCCTTCATTCTTAAGGGACTTATGTACATATACACTGAGGTTCCTCTGTTTCTGCACCTCCTTTAGAGTTTCTGCCTTTATTTATACTTTCCATATTCTTTCTGCCAAAATTAATCACCTCACACGTCTCCGCATTGAACTTGATCTGCTACTTGTCTGCCCAATCCACGAACATGCCACTATCCTTTTGAAGTTCAAGAGCACCTCATACTGTTGATAAGGTTTCCAATCTTCGTATCATCCACAAATTTTGAAATCACACCTCAATTTAAGTATGTATCACTAAGAGTAAGGGTCCCAATACTGACCCTGGGAACTTGATTACAAACTTCCTCCGATCTGAAAAACAACCATGTATTATTACTCAGCTGATTTCTTATCCAAGTGGCTACTTACCCTTTTATTCCAGGAGCTAGAATTTTGTTCACAAGTCTGTTGTGTAATGGAGAACAAATGGGCTAGTTGGGGAGGGAGGAACAAATGAGTGAGTTAGGGACAGAGGGGCGAATGGCCAAGTTGGGGACAGAGGGACTAATGGATGAGTTGGGAACAGAGGGCTAATGGACGAGTTGGGGACAGAGGGGCTAATGGTCGAGTTGGGAACAGAGGGGCTAATGGACAAGTTGGGGACAGAGGGGATAATGGACGAGTTGGGGGACAGAGGGGCTAATGGACGAGTTGGGGACAGAGGGGCTAATTGACGAGTTGGGGACAGAGGGGCTAATGGACGAGTTGGGGACAGAGGGACTAATGGACGAGTTGGGGAGAGAGGGGCTAATGGACGAGTTGGGGACAGAGGGACTAATGGACGAATTGGGAACGAAGGGGCGAATGGACGAGTTGGGGACAGAGGGACTAATGGACGAGTTGGGGACAGAGGGACCAATGGACGAGTTGGGGACAGAGGGACTAATGGACGAGTTGGGGACAGAGGGACTAATGGACGAGTTGGGGACAGAGGGGCTAATGGACAAGTTGGGGACAGAGGGGATAATGGACGAGTTGGGGGACAGAGGGACTAATGGACGAGTTGGGGACAGAGGGGCTAATGGACGAGTTGGGGACAGAGGGGCTAATGGACGAGTTGGGGGACAGAGGGCTAATGGACGAGTTGGGGACAGAGGGGCTAATGGACGAGTTGGGGACAGAGGGGGCTAATGGACGAGTTGGGGACAGAGGGGGCTAATGGACGAGTTGGGGAGAGCTATGGACGGTTGGGTTAGAGGGGCTGATGGCCAAGTTGGGGACAGAGGGACTAATGGACGAGTTGGGGACAGAGGGGCTAATTGGCGAGGTGGGGATGGAGGGGTTAATGGGTGAGTTGGGGGACAGAGGGGCTAATGGACGGGTTGGGGGGGGCGGAGGGGCTAATGGGCGAGTTGGGGCGAGGGGGCGGAGGGCTAATGGGCGAGTTGGGGACAGGGGGGTCGGAGGGGCTAATGGGAGAGTTGGTGACGGGGGGGCTAATGGGCGAGTTGGGGCGAGGGGGCGGAGGTGTAATGAGTGAGTTGGGGGCGGAGGGGCTAATGGGCGAGTTGGGGCGAGGGGGCGGAGGGCTAATGGGCGAGTTGGGGACAGAGGGACTATTGGACGGGTTGGGGAC